>NW_024868963.1:26439-46735 GCF_013358625.1 Macadamia integrifolia
TAGAAGCCATGCAGTTCAAGCTGCTGAATTTTCTGAAAAATTTGGACAACTTGTATATTTTGGATAGTTGCATGCTGAATTCGGTAGGAAATTGGATTCTCAATTGATTCAATAGGTTGAGTCAGGTCCCTTGTGTAATTTTGTGTGTAATGGTTTGAAGGGATGTGCATAGCCAATGCAGAGCAGCCATAGTAATGCTGATTACAATCTGGCAGGAAAAACCTATAGACAGTGTAGGCCATCGGAAGGTTCCTGCGGATGGCCTATGGCTCTGCAGCTCACCTGCCGATGTGGTTTCTAAACAGCTCAGCAGCCCTTAATTTTTCATCCGGTGCTCTACGCACTAGTGGATACTATTATACATCAATGGCCCTTGTTTGGGCTCTGTAAGGTGGTTAGTGTGTGGCATCACTACGGGTCGGTAAATAAGCTTTGTGCATAGGTTTGTACGGGTCTATAAAAGTCCATACAAAGCAGTACAGAGGGTATCTCTAATGGCATAAAATATAAATGCTAGTTTACTGATTTGTATAAAAATTAATTAGGAGCTTAAATTATCGGTTGAGGATACACAGTTGGAGGGGATTTACCAAACACAACTAAATTGGGAACTGAGGTGAGTAGGTGTTGACTTCATTCTACAGTATGTTTCCCATTTTATTTATATTTTGTTCGCTCATGCTCAATGGCTCTTTTATGTACCTTGCTATTTTAAATGCTATTCATGTGGATTTCATATTATGGAGTTGTGGATACGGATACTTTGGACTATGGAGGTGAGAATGTGAAACGAGACATGGTGAGGCTGAAGGGAGAATTCCAATACTGCGTGCTTGGTGGTTGTGGTTACTTGGTGTGATGGATGGTGGTTGTACTGCATCACTTAAAATGCATTTTACGTTAGGCTATCATAAATCTAGGTGCTACAAACCCTTGTCAGTTGGAGTTATGGACTGACTAATCCCAACCTGTGGTTTCCTAATCAATAATACACTTCCCCAGTACGAAGGACAGTACCCAAAGGCAGACACAACACAGTATGAAATACAATACACATGGCTGATGGGTTACTGACCTAGGGGTTGGCTGGGGCACCGAGGTTCTTTCTTGAGACCGACTAACTCCTAGTTGCAACTAACTTGTATCGCCGAACCCGACATACTAGAGGAGGGACACAACCTACATTGTGTAGCACAAATACTATGGGCGTAGTAACGGATATAAGAAGTAGTGCAGCCAAAAAGACTATGCATCATATAACTGTCGTGGAGCATGTATTGCATCATTTGAAATACATGTGCCTGCCTAACCCACCCCCTCACTAAGCTTGGTGAAGCTCACCCTATTAGTGTCATTATTTTTCTTAGATGGAGACACTAGCGAGCTGCCTGGTTCCAGCACAGACACTTTCGAAGCTACATCCTATAATTGGTGGGTTCTAGACACCAAGGCGGAGCACAAACCTGACTGCGGGCATCATGACTGTGCATAAGGTGGCTTGGGCTTTGAGTAACTTCAGTTGTTCTTTATTTTGTAATATTTTTTATGTGTATATGTGGGTGATAAGACTTGTAGAAACTACAAAGATGATCTGAATTTCACCTTCTTTGTATAAATGGAATCAATATCATGTAGTTGCCAACAATTATATATGATCTTAGTTTATGAATCTGATTTTAGTGATCTTGGTGCATTGTGTGTGTTAGCGTACAACTTTGAGATCTTAGTGTGTCAGGTTGAATGGAAATGGTAAGGTGTCCCGTGCTACATACCTTAGCCTATAGAAAGTGGGGTGTGGCAATGACAACCTACGCCTCGAGAACTGACACCCGCTCCTAAGTGTCAAAGGGGAAGCCTTGGCCGACACACCTTCGATGGTCATATTCCTCAACTGCTTATCCAAGGGTGCAATCTTCTGTCCTTTGCAGTAGAAGCCCAAAGCGCCTCTACCTTATTAGTTAGCTTCTCCACCCAATTACAACACACGACTGCGTAAGAAGAGGCCTGCACAACAAAAAGAAGAGAAACTAAAAGTTGCATGTGAAACCTTGAAAATGTGACACTTACCCAAAAAAAGTCGCTCTCCCGTTTTGAGCGAGCTTTCTCATGCTCATCCTACTCAAGACATCACGGTTATGGGGATAACAATAGGTGGATGTATAAAACTGACCATAAAATTCTCCTTGAAAATTGAGCAATCATCAAATGGCACAATCCATGTTCGACATACATCATCAAAGGCATAATGAGCACATTTATGTGTAAAATCTTATGTAGTAAAACATGCATTTTTACATATTTAGAATGGAGCTACCTAGGGTTTTACTCTCTTTTGCAGGTTTTGTATTTTAAAGGCCTTAAGGACTATCAAGAGCCATATCTCCAATTTTACACTTAAAGAGGTCTCATTTCTTTTTACGGCAGTGAAGAGACGAAATTTTGAGCAAGATGAACATGTCACATTAAAAATACACATTCGTTTGGACAACCATACAAGCGATTATTCTTTTTGGGCCAGAAAAGAATAATGGATCAGAACTAAACTGATATGCATGCTAGCCTTTCTGCTGTTGTCCCAGGGTAATATTCCAGATGGCAACAAAATGGAGCGACCCACATGGAGTGTTGAACACTCTCTCTCCTCTACCTTGGTCGATACACTCTCTTTCCTACTTTTTTGGAGATTTTGTGAAGATTTCCTCTCTCCTAATTTCCACTTAAAGACAAGGGGCATGAAAGGAATTTCCAAATACAATAGAATATCGTCCAAATAAAAGCAAGCATAGAAAATTAGGCCAAGAGGGTTGTGCGCAAGTTTGAAGAAGAGAGAGAAAATAAAGAGAAAAAATAGGAAAAAAAGAAAAAGACTTTCTTATTCCTATTTTTTCACCATTCACTCCCCTCCACCTCACAAAATCGCCCAAGGGATCCACGCTTTGGTGTTCTCCTGTTTCTTTCCCCTACTTTCTCTTTTTTCTCTTTTCTCTCCTATTTTCCACCTCATCATCAAAAATCTTAAAAAAATCCCCTAAAATAGGAAACCCACCAACCGATCCTTTTCTTTCCTTTTCTCCCCTACTTTCTCTCCTTTTTCTTTACTCTCCTCCCTCCACCTCACCACAAAATCATCCAAGGGGATCCAACCTTAGACATCCTCCTCTCTCCCCTATTCGTCTCTTTTTTTCTTTAGTTCTTTGTCTTAGTTTTTTATTCAAGCACTTTTGTAATTTTTTTTTATTTATTAATGCTAGTCTTTTATTTTGATTAATGCAAGCCTTTTATCTTATTATTCAAGTTATTCAGTTGTAATTTAATTTCTAGTCTAGGCTTAGTTCTAGGTGACAAGAACAAGCTGCGGAACATCTTTTTCAAGTTCAATTTTTCTCTTCTTAATTTGTTTTCTCCAGGCCTAGCAATTTCAGATTTGATTTAGTTCATATCAGGTTTTTAGGGTTGATAGTATCTCAAATCAATTAAGTTATTTTAATTCAAGGATTGAAATATGAAAGTTTAGGTAAGTCATCTTCTCACCCCCCCTCTCATTCCCTTTTCTTGCTACCCATTCATTCTTAATTTAGGATTTAAATTTTGGTTTTTACTTTGATACTTTTCCTATCTCCCAAGGTCCTTGGCTAGAAGCATGTGTTGGTTTTGCCCCTCTCTAGCTATGGAACCATTGTCACACCCCACTTCCAGTAGACCCAACTTACCGTATAGGAATTCCAGTGGTGTGAGTAAGACAATTCACAATCTCACAACACAACCAATTAATAGCAGCGGAATCAAAGTATAATAGCAGAATCATAAGTAAAATGGAAACATCCAATGATAATATAATTTCCATATTCAAGTTATTCTGTTACAATTATTCAAGACTTATAAATATTAAGTCCAAAGTATACCATCCACAGTTTATATCAAAACGGTCAAAAGTATGAGTTATGTACTAACTAATCCCAACCTGTGGTTGCCTAATCAACAATACACTCCCCCAGTACGACGAGCAGTACCCAAAGGCGGATAGAACATAGTATGAAATACAATACACATGGCTAATGGGTTACTAACCTAGGGGTTGTCTAGGGGACCAAGGTTCTTTCTTGAGACCGACTAATTCCTACTTGCAAAGAGCTTGTACCACCGAACCTGACAGACTAGAGGAGGGACACAACCTACATTGTGTAGAACAAATACTAACTATGGGCATAGTAACGAATATAGGAAGTAGTGTAGCCAAAAGTGTCTATGCTAGAACCGGGCAGCTCACTTTTGAAGCTACATCCTATACTTGGTGGGTTATTCTAGACACCAAGGTGGAGCACAGACCCGACTGTGGGCATCATGATTATGCCTATGATGGCATAGGCTAGTGAGTAACTTCAGTTGTTCTTTATTTTGTAACATTTTTTATATATATATGGGTGATATGACTTGTAGAAACTATAAAGATGATATGAATTTCAACTTTTTTGTATATATAGAATCAATATCATGTAGTTGCCACCAGTTATATATGATCTTACTTTATGAATCTTATTTTAGTGATCTTGGTGCATTGTGAGTGTTAGCCTTTGTGATCTTAGTGTGTCAGGTTAGCTGGATATGGTAAGGTGCCCCGTGCCACATACCTTAGCCTATAGGAAGCAAGGTATGGCAATGACAACCTACGCTTAGAGAACCAACACCCACTCCTAACTGTCAAAGGGGAAGCCTTGGCTAACACACCTTCGATGGTTATTTTCCTCATTTGCTTATCCAAGGATGCAATCTCCCTGTCCTTCACAGCAGAAGAGCGAAGCGCCTCTACCTTATTAGTTAGCATCTCCACCTGATTATAACACTCGACTGCGTAAGATGAGGCATGCATAACAAAAAGGAGAGAAGGTAAAAGTTACATGTGAAAACTTAAAAATGTGAGTCTTACCCGAAAAAAGTTGCTTTCCCATTTTGAAAGAGCTTTCCATGGTCATCCTACACAAGACGTCATGGTCGTGGGGATAATGATCGGTGCATATAAAAAACCGACGATAAAATTCTCCTCGAAAATTGAGCAATCATCAAATGGCACAATCCTTGTTTGGCATACATCATCAGGGGCAGAATGAGCACATTTATGTGTGAAATTTTAGGTAGTAAAGCATGCATTTTTACAGATTTAGAATACAGCTACCTTGGATTTTACTCTCATTTTGCAGGTTTTGTATTTTAAAGGCCTTAAAGACTATCGAGAGCCATATCTCCAATTTTACACGTAAGGAGGTCTCATTTCTTTTCATGACTGCAAAAAGTCATAATTTTGAGCAAGTTGGACGTGTTACATTAAAAGTACACATTCGTTTGGACAACTGTACACGCGATTATTCTTTTTGGGCTAGAAAAAGAATAATGGACCAGAACTGAACCGAGATGCAGGCCAATACTTCTGCAGTTGTCCCCAAGGGAATATTCCAGATGCCAAAAGATGGAGGGACCCACTTGGGGCATTAAACACTCTCTCTTCTCCACCTTGGTCGACACTCTCTTTCCTACTTTTTTAGAGATTTTGTGAAGATTTTCTCTCTCTTGATTTCCACTTAAAGACAAGGGGCATGAAAGGAATTTCCAAATACAATAGAATATCATCCAAACAAAAGCAAGCATGGAAAATTAGGCCAAGAGGGTTGTGAGCATGTTTGAAGAAGAGAGAGAGAAAATAAAGAGAAAAAATAGAAAAAAAAGGAAAAAAAGAAAAAGACAAGGAAATAAGAATATTTCCTATTTTTTTCTCCATTCTCTCCCCTCCATCTCACAAAATCGCCCAAGGGATCCACCCCTTGGTGTTCTCCTATTTCTTTCCCTTATTTTCTCTTTTTTCTCTTTTCTCTCCTATTTTCCACCTCATCATCAAAAATATTAAAAAAATCCCCTAGAATAGGAAACCCACGAACCAATCCTTTTCTTTCCTTTTCTCCCCTATTTTCTCTCCTTTTCCTTTTCTCTCCTCCCTCCACATCACCACAAAATCATCCAAAGGGATCCACCCTTAGACGTCCTCCTCTCTCCCCTATTCCTTATAAAAGGGAGTCAACCAAACCCTAAAGGGGTGTTCCTCTCTTCCTCTTTTCTTCTAGGTTTTTAGTTGTGCTTTCTTTTTCTCTTTAGTTCTTTGTCTTCATTTTTTATGCAAGCACTTTTGTAATTTTTTTTATTTATTAATGCAAGTCTTTTATTTTGATTAATGCAATCCTTTTATTTTATTATTTAAGTTATTCAGTTGTAATTTTAATTTCTAATCTAGGCTTAGTTCTAGGTGACAAGAACAAGTTGTGGAGCATATATTTCATGTTCAGCTTTTCTCTTAATGATTTGTTTTCTCTATGCCTAGCAATTTCAGATTTGATTTAGTTCAAATCTGGTTTAATTCAAGGATTGAAGTATGGAAGTTCAGGTAAGTAGGCTTCTACAATAGTCTTCTCACCCCCCCACTCATTCCCTCTTCTTGCTACCAATTCATTCTTAATTTAGGATTTAAATTTCAGTTTTTACTTTGATACTTTCCCTTTCCCCCAAGGTCCTTGGCTAGATGCATGTGTTGGCTTTGACCCTTTCTAGCTATGGAACCATTGTCGCACCCCACTTCTAGCAGACCCAACTTAGCGTATAGGAATACCAGTGGTGTGAGTAAGACAATTCACAATCTCATAACACAGCCAATTAATAGCATCGGATTCAAAGTGTAATAGTGGAATCATAAGTAAAATGGGGAACATCTAATGATAATGTAATATCCATAACCAAGTTATTTTATTACAATTATTCATGACTAATAACTATTAAGTCCAAAATATACGATCCACAGTTTATATCAAAATGGTCAAAAGTACGCCACACATCTTAAGGTGTTGCATAAGCATAATGATCACAAGCACAATCCTGGTCATGCTCCTTGGCCTCTAGCATCCACCAGTCGCCTACGTCGTAATTAGGTTCTGTTGAGGTTGAGTCACCACCAAATGGCACTACTGTACCTATATTATCATCTAAAAGGAGGCATATACATGGGGTGAGATTTCCAACTTGCTCAGTGAGGGGTGGGGTACATGTACAACCAAGCAAAACAGTCACATAAATAATTCATGATGCGTGATTATAGAAATTAAATATATAGTCCATGATGCTCATGATGCAATTCATTTATTTTATTATCCACCTAACAATACAACTAAGCCTGATAAATTCTACTACGACACATTAGGCTGTATCTCTCGTCTTGGAACCGCCATCAACTACGTAGTGATACGAGCCCTAGTCATGATTAGCAGCCTGTCGGTCCTGATATGCATCGATTGGTCACCCAGTAAACCCCTGTTAACCCCCTCCTGGAAATCATGGCACCAGTATGTCCATCGGCCATGTCAGACAAGTTCCCACCTCCGGTAACAATCACATCGTACCACAGGTGTGGTATTTTGGGAAGGGTCATCAAACATAACACAATTGGGTTATCTAGCACCTTACCTCCTGTTGGCAAGGGGATGTAGCATAGGGAATGTCACCGAACCATAATATCCTACATGCCTTCATAATGATACAATTAGTATGGACCACGCGACACCGATATATCCATCGGCCACGAACTGGGTCCATCTCTAAGTATAGTCCCAGGGTACAAGATATCAAAAGAACATTGGCCACAAGGTGTAACCCACGAATATATATTTACTCTACATAATCAATGCATGAATGTAACAAACATACAGCAATCACGATATCGATACCACCTTGGCCACCTCAGATTCTGTCTTTTGCATACAACAATCACGGGGAGATCATGGTATATTATCACCTCAGCCACGCCGGATCCTGCCACACATATCAATATACATCTTATATCATTTCCATTAAAATATAACATGTAATAGAACATCATCATCGTTTATGCAGTTTAAATAATCATGCGAGAAACTATACATGTGAGCAGTTCTAAAATGATTAAACAACCCAAAATAAAAATCAACCATCCCTCACCTTGTCTAAGTTCAAACAGATTGCATTCCAAGTACGACCACTGAGTGTTCAATTCAGTTCTGGCCTCGGGGTACATGCACGTCACTATCCTAGGCACAAAGATAACCAAACTTCAATATGTGTTAGGAACATTGGGAGGGGTCCACAGGGATCACCCTCAAAAGGTACAAACAAGTCCCACAGTGACAGCACTGTCAGTGGAAACAACCATAAAAAATATCAATGCTTTTTTCACTAAGTGTAACAAAGAGGTCCTAAGACTTCTCATGTCACCAGAAACATCCAGTGGAAATAGGCCCAATGTTTTTCTTGGGGTGTTTCCACTGACAGTATAGAAACAGCCCGTGGATTTTGAGGCTTTTCGGCTTCGACCCAATCGCTGGGATTTGTTTCGTGATGTTTGTGTGGGATGTTCCTAGAATCATTTTAAGCCAATAAAATCCTGATTCTATCAAGCCATTTGGGAGATACGTCGATCGAACGATCGAAACCCTAGGTGGTCATTTGGTCAATCTTGTTGTCGGAGCTCACTAGACTTGGTTTGAGCTCGACAACAGCACTAGGGAGGTGAAATATAAAATCCTTGAGATCAAGAGGGTTTATGGGCCAAGATTCTTCCTATACCCAGCTTTCCCTAGCTTAAAATGAAGAGAGAGAGTGTAGAAGAGGTAGCACTTACCTCCGGCAGGGGTTCCGGTAACTAGGTGGGCAACTGGCACCAAGGTGAGCTTCCCTCCTCCTTCTTCCTTTTCTTCTTCTTCCTTTCTCTTCTTCTTTCCCTCTCCCACGTTTACAAGTGAGAAATGAGAAGATGATTCCTTATTTCCACTTATATAGTTAGTTAGGCTTTAGGGCCTGTTTAGCTGACCTTAGTCCGATCCAAATAGGTTAATTTGGCTTCCGGAGTACGTGGACCTGACTACTTTGGTATGTAAGGTACTCATGTCATGTCAAAGGTATGGGAAAGCAATTAGAATCATCTGGGGTTTTCCATGATGTGGGTGGTGGGACCCACGGGCATCAAAACCCAACCAGTAGCCTGAATGTTCAACGAAAATAGCCAGAGGAAATAGGCCCATCCTGTTTTCGATGGCATATTTTTGGTGGCCAAGCCATCAACCTATCTTAACTACTTGTTGTCCACTAGTTGGCCTCACACAGGTGGTTGCCATAGGCTGTGTTTATGGTCTTCCAGAAATTTTGGTGCGTGCCAGAATTCAGGTGAGGTGTGGTGTGTTGTGTCACTTATCGTCTTGGATCAGAAGGTCTGAGTCCCCTCCAGTTGGATTGACAAGCAATACACGAGCATATGGGATCATCTCTCCCCATTCTGTAATGGGTAGCCATGAGCAAAAACTCGGTGGTACTTTCCATTTTTTATCCGAGACCTACCACAACAGTGCAAATTAGACTGGGTTAGGGCACCGGTGTAATAACCATCCTTTTACTTTCTTATTTATATTGCATCTTTTCCCCTAAAGCTAAGTAGCAAAGCCCTTGTAAGAGTACTCTCTGGTTAAGTAGGGAAACTCATATTATTTATGGAGCATCACTCGAGCTAAGTAGAGATACCTACTTGTGTGCCTCTCTTTAGTTTTTTCCCCTTTTTATTTTATTTATTTACTTTTCAGCACTTTTACTTTCAGTTATTTGCTTTTTAATTGTGTGGTTTGAGTATTTAAATTCCTAGATGACAAATGGTTAGGATTGGATGTGAATGGTTAGGTCATTCAATTTTTATTGCAATTTCAATTCCAATTTCCTAAGATGTGTTGGTTAGGACATTTTTAGATGCATTAATGTTAGGGCGGTAATTAGAAGTAGATCACCATAATCAATCATTACACTTTCTCATTACTAAAAGATGCTTAGAATCAAGTGGCTGCTCTCCTCGTGTTCGACCTGTTAGCTATGCTGATCCGTACACTTGCGGTTACTTTTAAAATTCAAATAAGTTTTGTACCATTGCTGGGAGGACAGTTCCATGTTATTTTTCGCTATCTTTAGGTAAAATAGAGTGCTTTATTTTCTTTTTCTTTCATCATTTATTGAATTCCTAAGAAGAACAACTTACAATAATAATTGTATCGATGGAGGTCACAAAGCTTCACAGTATAATAAAGATAGGTTTTGACCTATATCAGTACCTCAAGAATTGAGCAACCCTGGATCCCTGCCGGTAAGCTCACAAAAACTAATATATATATTCCTTTCTTTTGTTCTAGTCTTATTCTAGTTGTGAATAAGAGGGAAAGGATATTTTGTAGATAGGATAGTAGCCAAGGAAGCCCATTTAGATAGCCTAATCAAAAGGATTGAGGCTATTGTTCCTAGAGAGCCACAATCAGTTAATATGGTTAAGATGTGCAATTAGTGCCAGTCCCCTAGACATGTTATAGAAGAATGCCCCAACGCCTCTTGGCTAATTTCCCTAGGCCCCCTCTCTTGTTATCTTATCAGCAACCCCCTAGTCTTACCAACGCTTGAGAGGCAAGTAGAGTAAGTGTTTGGAAAAGAATATGGCATTCCTCATCACAAGTCATCAAAATCTTACAAGAGAACTCTCTCAAGCTATCTCAATTTTGCATGAGAGGGAGAAAGGAACATTGCCTAGTTAACCGTAGCCTAACCTTAAGCATCAGCCCTGTTAGGTCACAAGCACCACCTAATGCAATGTAGTACAAGTTCAAACCCAACAAGAGCCCTCCAACCAATGTAATGCTATTTATGCCCTTAGGAGTGGTAGAGAGTACCAATAGTGTGTTCATAAATCTTCCCCATCTATTAATCCTATTAACTCTCCTTTTATTGAGGACACAAGTGTGCCTGTTATTCTAGGTTTGTCTGATGAACCTAAAGCAACTAAAAAAGGTGATTTGGTTGAGAACCAAACATGATTCTTCGAAAAAAAAAAGCAAAATCCTAATAGTCCTTATGTTCCTCCTGTCCCCTTTCCAAATCAGTTGGTAAACAAAAAGAAGACTGTTTCCATGGAAAAAAAATTTAGAAGTCTTCAAAATGGTAGAAGTGAACATCCCTCTTTTGGATGTCATATCCCAGATCCCCGCCTATGCAAAGGTCTTGAAAGATTTGTGTACTCATAAACATATCACTAGTGTGCCCAAAAAGGCATTCTTGGTAGGTAACATTAATTCCATAATTACTCAGCCTATAAGAGCCAAGTATAAGGATCCAAGGAGCCATACCATAGCTTGTGTCATAGGCAACACCTACATTAAGCATGCCTTATTAGACCTTGGTGCTGTAGACACCGAATTTTGCCACCCCTCTCTGGCTATGATGAATTGTGGATCATGAACATAACTTCTTGTTTTCGATCAATAGAGGATAATTGATGAGGATAATCTAACCCAGAAACTTCCCCTGCTCACCCAAAACCACAAAAACCCATGCAAGAGAAAAGAATGGTACAATTATAATATTCAATATATGAAGGAGCCTGGTCAAAGTGACCACAAAAATGGATAGTACTTAGAATTACGATTCCAATGATATATGGTACGTTAAAATTGGACCATTGGATCTCCTGCAATCTTCCCTAGAAAATCATATTTTTTCAAGCACATGCGACGCGCACCAGCCAGCCAGCTCCGAGCGCATGCTTCGTGCACCAACCAATCAACCCTGTGCGCACACTGTGCACCCTCACCAGCCTTCTCCGTACACCCCCACATGCTAGCCTCATGCCCCCACGTGCATACTATACACCTTCGCCAGGGTGCTCCGTATGCCCCCGTGCGACTACTATGTACCCTTGCCAGCCTACTTCGTGCACCCTTATGCTCATGTTGTGTGCCCTTGTCAGCCTGCTCTGAGCACCCCTATGCCCCTGCATGCGTTATGCACCCTCATCAGCCTACTATGCGGCCCCACACGCTGTGTACCCTTGCTAGCCAGCTCCTCACACCCCCGTGTGCCTATTGCCTACCACCGCTTGCTTACTGCATGCACTAGACCTACACCACACGTAGCCCTGCCTATCTCTCGCACCATATGTTGCACACCCCTACCAACCTCCTCGTGCGCACCCTATTTGTTGGGTGAAGAGATTTTCTCTCCACCCACTAGTGTACTATACACTACCCGACTAGCATACCCTATGCCGCAATCTCCCATTGGCCCAAAAAGGTATCTTTTTACCTTATTGGCCCAAAAAAACTTACTTTTTCCTTATTAGCCAAGAAAAATTATCTTCCACGCTATTGGCCCAAAATCTCACATTTTCACCCCATTGGTTTAGAAAAACCACTTTTTCTCCCCATTGGCTATGGAATTTTCACTTTCCTCCCCATTGGTTCAAGAATCCTTTAAATACCCCCCTCCCTTTGGTTTTACACACCACAACAACCCAAGCCTCTTAGTGAGCATCCACTTAGAGAAGCTCTTCCCTCTCTCCTCCCCTCCCCCTTGAGGTTTTTCAAGTCTTTGGAGAGATCTTCATAAGATCCGAAGAATGATCTTCAAAGTGTTCTTCGGGCCTTCGAAACTCTTCATTCCTTCACTTTCTTTGAGTGAGTTTTGGTAGGAAAAATTTCCCCTTAGTCTCCCTCCCCCTTTTAAGGTTCGTCAAGCCTTCGAAGAGATCTTCATAGTTCTTTGAATCTTCGAAGTGTTCTTTGGGCCTTCGAAGTTCCTCAATCCTTAGAGAATAGCCTATTCCTAATAGAAGCTCTGCCGGAGTGCCACCTCATCCAAAGTCCAAAAATAGCTCATCCTAGTAGAAGCTCTATCGAAATATCCATAGCCTAACCCTCCTATAGTCTATCCCTAGCGGAAGCTCTATCGGAGTGCCACCTTAGCCAAAACCCGAAAGTAGTCCATCCCTAGTGGAAGCTCTACCGAATCAATGCTGTAGTCAAAATCTGAAAGCAACCATTCCTAGTCGAAACTCTATCCAATCAATATCTCTCGAGAAAAGGAAGTTGGAGGTCAAGACCATCTTCCCCTAAGCCAGGAGAATCCAAAAGATAGTCCGTGCCAGTGTTAATCAGGGGTCCACCCCTCTTGACCCGAAATAGGGGTTAAGTTCAGGTGTAATTTCTCGACCAAATCGTCATCATATAGATTTTATATTGCCTTTGTTTTAGTGTATATAGTTATTTAAATTCAATCAACGTATATATGGGTGATAACTTAGCCATGCATGTGGAATAAGAATAATTATGGAAAATGTTCGTTCTTAAGCATCTAGTAGGAAGACCGGTTGAACCGGGTAGATTGGCTTCTTAACACCTTCCCAACTCTACAACCTGACACTTACCCTAAATCTCTGGACTAGACCAATTGTCGGGTCCTTTTCTCAGGAATCGGGCCCGGGTCCTAGGCACATAATCCTAGGTGGTGACTCCAAATCCTTTTACATGATCCCAATCCCATATTAGATCATTATCAAATTCCTATCTCAAATGACAAATTTTACGCTCCTGCAAAATAGGTCTCCACGTATCTCCAAGTGGTGGTACGGCAGTGCGGGGCCTACGAGTAAGCACACATGACATGCCCCTTCCTTATGAAAGAGAAAGAGAGGAGAGAGGATGGAATGCATGAAAGTCCTTTCCCCCCCAGCAAGGGGAAGAGAGATCTCATCTTCGGCTGCTACCCTCACAATGGTGACTCCACTGGGGACAATGTCAACCTTTCGACACTAGATGCTACCATTAAATGTAAGAACATTTTCCACCACATTTGTCTAAAAATATGTTTGGCTAACTCCATGTTTGTAATTGTATTCGCTAACCACATCATGCATTGTGCTCAAAGTGAAATCATTTGGCGAGGGACTCCCTATCATGACTACACCCTCGGGGAGGTATAGGCGAGGAAGTCACCCCCTTGATCTCATACCTCTGGGTATATCAAAAGGATCACGTACCTTATGTATATAGATCCTGTTAAGGATGTATTATCGGTCCTATTGCATCCACTGCATACTCGCATCATGTAGGAAATAGATGAAAAACGCTAGGAACGCCACAAGCCGATCTGTAGAATTTGCTTGCGATCTTGAAAAGGAATTTTCCTATGGTACATTGTAGTCATGAAGAAATGCTCTCCTAAGTGGGTTTCAGATAAAAGGTGTCCTTCCTCCTTAGAAATGAAATTTGGATGATTTGGCATATGCGATCCAGGCTGACTTCTGTCAAAGTCCCATAAAATGCCAAATTATCTAAAAAGACCCAAGGAAACTAGGAGGAAGGTCACCTAGTGGGGTAAGATTAAGGAAAGCATGATTTTATTGGCATAGAATGTATTCATAGGGGTATTCTGGTTAAGTCATTTGTGTGTACCTCCCGCTAATGATATTGATTGGACTAGGGGCAACAAACGATATCCACTCCCTATCATAGAAGTGGACTAACTTTGGATGAATTATTGGTTGACAATTGAGTGGATGAATAAACAAAGGGTTGGGAATGCAAGAATCCTAAATTAAGCAACTTTTGGTTTAGGCACAATTCCACATCTCAAGTATTCTCCGTGGTCCATTTGGACACGTCAGGGTAACTGGTTGACTTGCTTAAGTCTAGTGTCACCTCCGTCGTCTCTTCGAGATTCTCTACTACCAAGTGATTACAACCCAATTTATATGGATTCACACAACTCTAAATTACTCGAGCAGGCATGGGTCCGTCCCGTGGAGAACTTGCAGATATAAATGGCTAAGGTCAAGAGAGGAATAGCCCAGATACTATATGCACTCCAAAACCCTCCCAGAGATGATCATAGGACTGAGCCGACACTGGCTATAGGAGATCTGGAATAGAATGAAGCTACAGGTTACCGTGGGAACTCTTCTTGGGTTGACTTAGGAGAATCGGAGCAAGTCAAGCCAACTGATCAAAGAGGATCTTCACCTACCCATCTAAATGGTCAACGGGGGGCCTATTCCAGGGTCCCTCCTCCTAGGGTAGTGTTTGAAGATGAGGAAAAGGAATTTATGACCCACGTCCAAATGGAATCTCCAGAGACAGAGATAGAAAGAAAAGTCAGATAGCAATTGGAAAAATTAGAAAATATGCTTCGAACGGGGAAGAGTTCAGAAATACAAACAGTGGATTCTGATGAAATGAGTTTTTTTCTAGTGCGAGGATTCCTGAGAAGTTCAAATGGAAAACTGACAGGTTTGATGGGTTAGGAGACCCCAAGGCTCATCTCAAAGTCTTTCTCAGCGTCACCAAGTTATGATAGATCACCAACAACCAAATGGGGCAAGCCTTTATGTTGACCATATCAAGACCTGCATTGAGATGGCTTACACAGTTAGAGACTTCCCAAACTTAAAATTGGATAACAGTGATGAAAGCCTTCACTAAGCAATACTCATACAACATTGAAGTGGATGTGAAATGTTAGGATCTTGAGACATTGAGACAACAACCTAGAGAAGGATTCACTGCCTTCTTGCTGAGGTTTAGGGATAAGGCCGCCAAGATGACAGACCAGCCTTTAGAAGCAGAACAAGTGGAGATGTTGATTAAAAACTTGTCAAAGCCTTATTATGATGTCCTTTAATATCCACATCTATAAACTTTTGATGCCTTGATAGCCACTAGTACACGTGTGGAAAATAGAATCCTAAGGGAAGCTCAGTATCAAGGATCCTCCCAGGATGCAGGGAAGAACACCAGAGTCTGATGCAGAAAGGGTCTCGAAACCAGTGTGGTAGGCAACGTTCAGGAGTCGGTCTCACCTGTTACTTCTTCACAACCATTTGTAATACAAGCAGAGGCATCGTCCCAGAAGGTTCCTCACCCAATGAGACAATTCACTGATTTGGGAATGCCCGTAACAACAGTATATGAGAAGCTGAAGAAATAAGGATTGTTAGGGATAGTGGTTTCAAGAGTAGTCAGCAACCCGCCCCTAGCTTGGTATAGAGATCATGAATATTATGCTTACCACACTCAGAAGGGGCACAACACTGAAAGATGCTTGGGTCTGTAACATGCAATTAAGGACTTGGTAGACAACGGGACTATTAAAGTCAAGGACAAACAATCTCCTAATGTTAATACCAATCCAATTCCAGACCATGGAACCATCAACATGTTCGCAACAATGAGTGACTGGAAAAATTGGGACCCTCGATTCTATGATCCAACCCATTTTATTAGGGATACTAAGAAATATCAAGAGGAGAGGTATGTTGAATGAAAAGAGAAGTTTTTTCTTGTGCAAAGATTGTCTCTCCCTTCGGAACTAGTAGGGCACATCCGTAGTTTCATCAAAAATGCTTGCCAAAAGGAGTGCAACTCACTCTGAAGGGCCGTTCACATATATCAAATGAATAAACACTTTTGTCATCCCATGTTCTTTGACCAGGTGAACAATTTAGATGAAGAAGCAACAGAGAGTGATCCCACCCAACTCATCGAATCCCAAGCTTAGAAGAATCACATGAATACCGGCGTGTATAGGAAGGTCATGAGTCAAAGATCCAGAACCATGAGGGCTCCCAAAAGGAAAGAGTCATCAGAAGAAGACCCAAAAGATCAGTCATCCACCATTCATCCTTCCTCATCAACAAAAGAATTCACCTTACCATACCTCCAACCTTCACCAGATTACCAACCTCCACCATATTACCAACTTCCATCATATTACCAACCTCTACTATACCATCAATTTTTCCCACACCATCAAGGAGAAGGGACCTCATCATCTTATTACCCCTATCTTCCTCACAATACCCTACTTCTCATGTTACATCACCTTCATATCACCCTCATACCAATCCCATTCTCAAGGTTCGGTTGGACAATTTAAAAGAAGAATGGCTAGGCAGATACAACTGGAAGGATATGCTTGCACTATTGGATTCTCCAAAGATAACCTCGTCAAGAGGTTTGGTGAATGTCTTAGGAGAAAATTAAGATGGTGATCCCACTTCTCTAATTCAGACAACCTTACAAAAGGCCTCCTTAGAGTAGTATTGTCATTGGCAGTGGGAGAACAAGTCAAAGAGCACACTTCCCAAATCCACATAGTGAGCGACATAGAAGATGATGAATATGGTTTAATCTAACCTCGAGCCAATGAAGTCAAGTCTCACCCTAAGGAAATCTTTCGGTCCATATGCTCTTAATACTATGAGCACTTAGATGCAGGAGAATTTGATGGTCAAGAGGGATCTAATGAAGAGTCAAGTGAGGGGGAAATCAATAAAGAAGAAGATGATGATGACGACAATGAGGGTGAGAGTGAAGATGATGGGGATGACTCTGATTCTCAAGGTAATGACGAGTATCTGGACTGGGATGGCTACCAGGGGCCTTGGGACAATAATGAAGATGATGAATTAGGATACTATTCACCTAGGGATCCAGGAGGATATTCAGTATTTTCCATCAGGGGAGATGACCCCATGATTGACCCAACGGATGCTATCCAATCAGTACTCACAATCCAAATGGAGGAAGATGGGTCTACCTCATAATGAGAAAGTAGTGGGGACTTTAGCGATCATAACAATGTCTTCGAATGTCACGAGAATTCTGTGGCAGACCTCAAAGAGCAATTGTGTGATATTTATGGGCATCTAGACGTCATGAAACTCCAAGTAAAAGAAGTTTATCAAATGTTGGGCAAAGTAACCATTAGTGAGCATTACTATGCTGAGCAATTGGAAAAGCTTAACGAAATAGAGGGAGAGGATGCCTTTGCGAAGGCGTTGGATGCAGGATTCCAATGCCTTTCCAATGTGATTAAAAAAATGCGAGCCAGGGCTCTGGATATCTATGGAGGACTTCGACTTCCCACCCCTAATAGGGAAGGAGAATTGGAAGAAGCAGATGATCCTATGGTAGGGATAACAAATAGTGATGATAAGGATTGTTATCCCATAGAAATTATTGTAAAGAAACCTGTCAATGTGATGGAGACCAAAAGTGGAAGAGACTACAAGGGAAAGGCCCTAGCAGTAGAACAGTCAAAGAATAATGAGGCTGGAACTAGTAGCTTGAAGAAAGAACCAAAGAATCCAGTCTTGGTTCAGCTCAAGAAAGCCCAGGCTAATATCTCAATTTGGGGATTGTTGATGGCCTCCCCCACACACTATAAAGCAGTCGTGAAGTCTCTCACCAATGTGTAAATACCGATTGAGATAGATCTGGCACATCTCACACACATAGTAGGGGCAATGTATGCGGTACAATAATTGATGTTCTCTAACTCTGAACTCCCAAAAGGAGCCCAGCACAACAGAGCTCTACACATCATGATAGAATGTCTTGACAAGGTGGTTCCCTAGGTCCTTGTTGACAATGGTTCCACTTTGAATGTTCTACCCTTAAGATCAGCAAAGAGTATTGGCATCAACTGGTAGAAATGAGGCCGACTACCCAAACCATACGGGCATATGACAATACCAAGAGGAAAACCCTTACCATCCTCGCCCTCTCCATAAAGATTGGCTCAGTGAAGTTTGATATTGATTTCCAAGTCATTGATATACAAGACTCTTTTATCATACTCTTGGGAAGGCCTTGGTTGCATCATGCGAATGTAGTGTGCTCTAGTCTCCATCAAAAAATGAAGTTCATTCATGAAGGAAAGGTGATTACAGTACCCGAAGATCCTGAAGTGGTTAATACCTTAACAAGTATTGAAAATGGGGAAGAACAAGACCAAGAAGTTCAACTAAGTGGTTTTAAATTAGAAGCAACCTGTGCAACCATTGCCAAAGAAGTACCAAAGGAGAAAATCTCGGCTAACAATGAGGCCATTTGAAGCCCCCATGTGAATCAGATGATGAAGAATATCCAATATTTTCCTAGTATGGGACTAGAGAAATATCATCAAGGAGTTCCAAAGCAGCCTAGTTTGGCAGTAAATAAAGGAAGGAGTGCTCTTGGGTACACTCAAACTAGCAAGGGGAAAAAAGTTTTGAGGATGGCTAGAAAAACCTTCGTCTCTTACTATCCTACTCTCAATGGATATTTTGTAAGGGAAGGAGATGATTTTCCCTTCTATGGAAATGTGGATCCGTGGTTTGATGAAATCGTTGCAAAGATGCAAATGGGGTTTGAGGTATTCTTTCAAGATGAGTTCGACTAGGTAACTCATGAGGTAGAATAGAAAATTCTAGTCAAAGAAAGTGATCAAGACAATTGCATTACCAGGATAGCAGAAATTGCACTGATTGAAGATGGGTTCTCCTCTAACAACCCCACAATACTGATTCGGTCAAAGGAATTGCCAAGTCCCCGAGTACTCTTGAAGAGAGAATGGGAAAAGAAGATATAACTCATTTAGAGTTTGCAACTTCCAATGGATCTGAAAATTCATATTTATTCCCTTCTACAAAAACCATGAGCTCAAGCCCAGGCCTTTCAAAGGAAGAAGCATGTATGCGAAACAATGGAGAGCACAAAGGATGATGGTCTGCATGCACTCTTCCTGAGTCAACTGCAATAGGAAGACCCATGATGGTGGTCACAAATGTGACCGAGGAGTAGGGTTGGCTTTAATCAGTAGAATGGAAAAATTAAACTTTATAGAAAGAGGATTGAGTAGCCTCCAACAATCCTCACCCCTCGGGAAGTTTAGCTTTAGAGAATATGAGTTGGATCAGCTCATCTTCATGAAGAAATAAGTGCTTGATGTCAGCATTTATGAAGAGATAGTAGTGACTTTTTTGAAAGAAGAAGAAGGTCCCTTGCGGCATTTGCTCATCCACCAAGCCATTGACCCACTACTGAACTGAACAAGCATTAGAGAACACTTAAAGTTTACTCATGCTACTGAGTCAACCAGCCTGAATATCCCTGGTAAAAGCATCGAGCCAGTTATCGAGTCTGTAGTCAAGTCAGTTGTTGAGTTATCTGTTTATCATTGTGAGTCGGCCTTCTCTCTCGAGGAAAGTCCAGAGTCCATGTATGTTAAGTCTATTGCTCCTTCTTTCATGAATGAAATTTCTGATTCTGAGTATGACTTGCGTCCTTTTTCTTATGATGATCTTAATAAATATCAAGAGTTAATAAAATAATATAAACCAAAGAAAGCCCAACCCATCCATGAGAATACCCGAGTTATTAATCTAGGAACCGACCAATGCCTTCGGGAGTTAAAAATTGGTACCACCCTTGACGAAGAAGCAGAATAGATGATTAGTCTTTTGAAGGAATTCACCAAGGTCTTTGCTTGGTCTTATGAGGATTTGCCTAGTATAGACCCCAACATTGTACAACATCATTTACCGACCTACCCTGGGGCAAAATCAGTAAAGCAGAAGCTCGAAGGATGTATCCAGAATGGAGTGAAGAGATCA
>NW_024868964.1:0-9709 GCF_013358625.1 Macadamia integrifolia
GTATACTAAGCAATATATCCAACTTTTTTCAAAAAGAAATAGAAGTAAATTGTTCACTAAAAGTAGAATATCGTCAACCAAAAGTTGAGTAGTCCAATCAACTATTGAGGTAGACATGTTTAAGCAAGCAACCATTGACTGATAGTCTATCAATACAAGATGCCAAAACTACAATGAAAGCGAAAGAAATAAACCAGATTGGCTATAGGGACCCTCCATGTAGCTTGATCAAGCAAAATTTTCGCTTATCTTATTGTATGGAAAAAGGCAGGGTATGCTAGCATTATCCCCAAATCTTTCTCTCTCTCCTCCTTCTCCCTTTGGAAAAGTTTCCTATGCGCTCTTATCCAAGTCCTCATATTGATTGAACCCTAATTCCAGAAAAGCAGTTGGCATACCTAACCTCCTCCCTTTTTGTATTTAACAAAATGTAAATTGCTGTTAATTTCCAAAATGGGAATTCAATTTACAACCTAGTCAACCACTCAAAAGTGTCGAAGCATTGTGTCTCATGCAATGAAAAAGACACCTATGATAATTTCCATCTTTAGATCCTGACTGTAAACTCCATTCTTAAGTATATTCTTGTTGTTGCAGTTACTGATGGAAGGAAATCATAGGGAACACACTGACATACTTGAACAGTACCGGTCGAAAGCTGAACACTATCTATGTGGATGCCTCAACAAAAACGACGACGACAATGTCAAATGCACGCCGGCCGGTCTCTTGTACGTCCGTCAATGGAACAACATGCAATACGTATCAACAGCAGCTTTCCTTCTCAACGTTTACTCAGATTACTTACACAACTCAACTCAGAAACTACACTGCCAGAGAGGAGAGGTGAAGCCCCAAGAACTCATGGGCTTGGCCAAAGCCCAGGTGGATTATATATTGGGCTCCAACCCAATAGGTATGAGCTACCTAGTGGGTTATGGAACCAAGTATCCCAAGAGAGTACACCATAGAGGTTCATCTATTGTATCATATAGAGAGAACAAAGGGTTCATAGGATGCACACAAGGGTACGATAATTGGTTTGTTCGCTCAGAAACTAACCCTAATGTCCTAGTGGGGGCTCTAGTTGGTGGCCCCGACTGCCAAGATAATTTTGGGGACCAAAGGGGCAATTACACGCAAACTGAGGCTTGCACTTATAATACAGCTCCATTGGTTGGAGTTTTAGCAAAGCTGCACCAATTACAGAGTCAAAACCTCTCTTGTCCTCATAGTTCATCTTTAATTTCTTCATTCTAGAAGACAATGAAACGAACTATATAGGATTTTTAAAGATATGTTTTTGGTGGCAGAAAGCCCAATTTGTATTTTCCATTCTAATAAGTTACATGAAAAGAAAACAATTTGGGTTTTATTTGGTTGCAAGGAGAATTAAAGGGAACTTAAATGAAAGTTTCAAACTTAAAAAAGAAACTTTTGTAATCTAATTAAACTAATTAATAATTATCCCCTAATTTAAATAACATGAAAAGATCTCTCCAGTATACCGTAAAACAAATCGCATACTTTAATGAGTTCACTCCAAATGCTTGAGAAAAGCCTGAAATGATTGATTAAGAGTACATATTTACCAAATTCAATTGAAAATATGTCAAACCTAACATTCTCTCCTGAAACAGAAACAAATACGCTTGAGGATGCTAATGAATCGTATTGTATAAGTTTAAAAAAAGATAGATGTTTTAGTTGAAGTCCTTTTCTTCCCTCCATTAATTAGTAGTACTAAAACCACTAAATTTGATTGACCAGTTGGATTTTGTATGTTTGGCATTGTTATTATTTTGGATGCAACGTGTTATACATTTCTTGAAATAGAGTATTGGTATCGGATATGCTATTATTCTCGACTGATATTGATTCAAATCGGCCTGTATTAGATGGATTTATCCCTAGTTTTATTTTAAAATCAGTATTTTTTACCATTTTATCGATTTGTTTTGGACGACTTGCCCCTAACAATCATGACAATCCCATACCGATACTGAAAATGAATAAAAATACCTCAATCTTTGATAGTGGAGGGATGTTTGTGAGTTGTTGTTTGAAAATGAATTTAAAAAAAAAAAAAAAAGCACAAGTTATTGTACCTCTTCGTTGAACATGCAAATAGGATGGCATGGTTGTGATCGATGAACCAATGAGAGATTACTTATCTTTAGTTAATAATTGTCTCTATTTTTAGAGAAAATAGAACGCAGCCATCACACTAGACTGAACCATATTACAGTCACAATAGTTTCCGAATTTCTTATTTCGTGAGTGTTGCGTTGTTTCAACGTTTTTTTTTGTCTTTTTGAAGAGATTGTGTCCTTCGTGTCAATATGTTTGAGTCTTTATCTAGAAAAAAGCAATTTTCTGCCTGAATTCTTTAATAAATTTTATAATTTGGTCTTTGCTGAGGAATTCTTGGAGCTTGTCAGGAGAACTTTATGGTGTCAGAAGTATTGAGTCTTGAATTAGAGTTTGCACGACTTAACATAAACGGCGCCATGGACGTGGATATCGTTCAAAGATCAACTAGCAGCAGTTCATTATGTTCTGGAAGGACCGGAATATCTGTAGATGGTCAAATAGAAGTAGAAACTGCAAAAATATTTATTAAATTTCAGGTACCATTTTTATAAATTTCTTCACCTTCAAGTATCCCAAGATATTACACCATAGAGGGTCATCTGTTGTATTAGAGAGAATAAAGGGTTCATAGAATGCACACAACGATTCGTTAATTGGTATGGTCACTCAGAAGCTAACCCTAATGTCCTAGTGGGGCCTTAATTGGCGGGGACTGCCAAGATAATTTTGGGGACCAAAGGGGCAATTACATGCAAACTGAGGCTTGCACTTATAATACACCTCCATTGGTAGGAGCTTTAGCATAGCTGCATCAGTTGGAGAGGCAAAAGCTCTTTTGGTCTTCTAGTTCATCTTTAATTTCTTCTTTCTAAAAAGACAATGAAATGAAGTATATAGAAGTTGCTTTTTAAAGAGATGTTTTTGGTGGTATATAGACATTGATTTTCTCCAATGTCTTAGTCTTATCAATTGAAGTTTCATCGTGGTAATTCTTTTCTAGGCGAACAAAGTAAAACTTAAAAAAAAAAAAATGATGTCTTGTAAATAATTGATGGTAGTGAGTAATAAAAACAAATATCATGCCAACAATGTGATTTTGTGTACACTCATGATAAATACATGACATTTCATAACCACTTATTAATATTTGAAATGCATCTTATAAATATAATAACATTCTATAATATTTCTACCAATAATAATGATAAAGATAACCCCAAGGGGTAGCCGAGTTGGCAAGGGGCCTTTGCCTAAAAAAACGTGTGATTTTTAAATTACAAAATAGAGACCGAGAAAGAGAGTAAGAGTGATTGACTTCACCGACAAGGACCTGGCAACACCATTCTGACTTCACGGAGTCATGGTTTTAAAAATTGGAACAGAATGATCACTGTCAATCGAATCAAGAAAGTATTCATTTGTACAGGCAAGTTCCTATCACTCGGATAGGAATCTTTCAATCCAATCTATTGAAATGAAAAGTTATACCCACGGGTTATCTTCTAAGGGCACTGCATTTGAAATTTCTTAATCCAATTCGTTGCAACCAAGAGTCACAGCTACCGGTAACTCCAAGGGACTCTTTCATCTTAGCCTTTGGATTGGAATTTTAATCCAATCCTTAGGAATTAATGGATACACCAATTCCATAGGGTACCTTTGAGGGGGTGTGTATTCTATAAATAGAGCGAGTGAGTGATTTCAAAAGGTTATTGACACAGAAACTCGTGTTCATCTCTCTCTCATTTTTAGCATCTTTTTTTTTCCTTACATTTGCAAGAAATGATCTTTTTTTGGTAGAAAGATTTGCAAGAAATGTTCAATCTTATGCTAAGTTTGATATTTACTAATCCTTTTATTTATTTATTTATTTTTATTTTCTGACAAGTTACTTCGATATGATATTGGAGCCAAATATTTAAGGGTGTAATTCAATCTAGAACCAGGTTTTCAGTTTGGTTTTGACTGGGTTCCAGAATATTGGTGTGATACAGAACTGGAACAAGTCTTGTCTCGATTTTGAAAATTAGTATTTGTATCGGACTTGTTCAGTTCTAGCTCCTATTATGATTCTTGTATAGTTCAGTTCGGGTTCCAGTACTCAATATATATATATATATATATATATTTCTCAAGGTCAACAATGAATACATTAAGAAAGAATGAAAGAAATAAAGGCCAAAGCCATACAGACCTATACATGCAAACAAGAACAAGAATAGAAAATATAGAAAAAATTCAGTTCCCTAATCAACCTTCAGCGTTTCCATCAGCAAAGAAAGGAGTCATACTAATAACATAAACACGTCCAAGACGACTAGAGGAATTATAAGAACTGAAATCTTGGTTTTCTTGTAGCATCCTGCTCTATATCTTCATTATAAAAACTTGGTTGAGCGTTCCAGACTACAGAAAGCCTATGAGCGAGTCACTGCATGCTTAGCAAGGCCATTAGCAACAACGTTTATTTCTATGAAACAATGTTAGATTATCTACTAAATCCTGTCCAAATAAAATTTAAAGTAAAACCACTTTTGTCTCAAACACCATGAAATGGATTTTTTGCCAATACACCAAATAACAACACGTGAGTCACATTCCACTTCAATCAATGATAGATTGATTCAATTGCATAGCTAATTCAATAGCTTCAAAGAATCCACCAAATTCAGCACAAAAATTTTTTGAAATCTAAAACTAATATTAGTAAATATATTATAATATATTTTTATTAAGTGTAATGATATATTATAATATATTAGTTTGCAGATTTCTTTTTATTTGTGTAATTATTTTCTTTTAAGTTTTTCGACGCGGTATATGCCTTTGGATTCTTGGGAGGAGTGGCAGAAGAGTGTAAGACCACGTTTGTGCCCAAGTCATGTTGGAAATACCATCTTAAAACTTAGATCTAGGTGATTACCCCAAGTTTAAGAAGTCTCAAATTATGAGTCGATTACCCCGCTCCATGTCGATGAGATCGGCAGGTGAGGCAAGCACAAGTTCTAATGTGCTTGATTATGATGAACAAACCTCAAGAATTAACCGACGACTTCGAAGTTGGGATATGCCAAAAATTTCAAGAAATGATCTCTATGATCGAGACTGGTTCGGACTCGAAACAGTCAAGACCGTAGAACAAACTATAAATTTTACCCCACAAACTCAAGAAATCCAACTTTTTGATCCACTTACCCTACAAGACTTATACAAAGACCGCAAATATAATTATGTCCATATTGGCTTAGTCCAAGTGGCCATCAAACCCCTTCACCGAGAAGGACTCAACACTTCTATGTTGTTAGCCCTTCGTGACCAAAGGTTCCTTGAGTTCAATGATTCCCTTCTGGGAGCCATTGAAACAAGTCTTTGTTATGGACCTGTCCATTTTAATGTTTACCCTGACATGTCCATAGCTCTTGAAGACCCAAACATTTTACACTCCCTCAAACTTAACCTTAAAACTCATGGTTACAAATTAATGCATGGAACCATCCCAATTTCCATCATTCATCGAATTAAATACAAAGCTATGAAATCTGTCCAACCTCGAGCCAAAAGAACATCTTCAAAAGGCCAAACCCTTTACCTTGAGACTGATTGTATTCAGGGTCAAATTGTCTACCCCAAACTTTGCCGTTGGGAAGATATTTCTTTCCCTGAAGAATGGCAGCTGCAAACGACTGCTATTCCCCCACAAGTCTCAAACACAAGTATCCGTTCTATTTCCCAGGATTCAGACGGATTAGTTGCCATTAGGTTCAACAGACAAACTACTCCTCCGGTTTACCAAGGCTCCAGAAGGTCATACTCTGAGGCATCGACTTCTTCTGACTTAAACCAATGGGTTTCTCAAACTAGGACAACTCCACCTTTCACTAACCTTGTCAGAGTTCAAAATAATCAACATATTGTCCATGGAACATACGAAGCCACTTCTACTGTTCCTGAAACAACTCCTTCCGAAACCCATGATCAAAGGTCTCCTACCCAATCTGAGGTTGAACCACCTCCTCCTCCTAAAGACCCCAAAAATGGTGGACTTTACATGATTCAAATAGAAACCAACTCCCTGGTCTCAAACCCAAACAACTGCCGTTCAAACAATCAAAAAGCTTGTTAAAGAAATTCCTTGTTTATTTATTCCAAACCCTGAGGCATTTAAGATTGTTGAAACTGATGCCTCTGATATTGGTTATGGAGGAATTCTTAAACAAAGACTCCCTGATAATAACAAAGAACAATTAGTCCAATTTACTTCTGGTATTTGGAATTCTGCTCAAAAGAATTACAGTACCATCAAAAAGGAAATTTTATCGATTGTTCTCTGCATACAAAAATTTCAAAATACATTATTAAATAAACCATTTTTAGTTCGTGTTGATTGTAGCGCAGCTAAATATGTTTTACAAAATGATGTTTCAAATCTTGCATCAAAACAAATTTTTGCCCGATGGCAAGCTTTATTATCAATTTTTGAATTTCAAATAGAATATATTAAAGGAGAATCCAATTCTGTCCCTGACTTTCTTACCCGTGAATTCTTACAGGGCCAGACTTCTCAAATTAACCTTATCAGGATGGCTCCCCCTAAGGAGTCCACCTCCTCAAATTCTGTTGTCAAAACCAAATCAAGCTATGGTGCTACAGCTGCCTCTGCTGCACCATCACACCAAATTGTCACCCGTAGCCAAACCCAAATGGCTACCTCCAAAACACCTTATTCCCATGCTGTGGTAGTAGGCTCTACCGCAGGACCCATCCAACCTACAAATAAGGCTAGTTCCAGCCTCCAAACTACACAAGCCAAACCTCTTCAAACAGCACAAGGTCCCAAAAACAAAAGCCAATATCATGAAAAGCCATGCAAAGAAGACCTCTTCACTATTGAAGAGCCCTTATACAAATACCTTGATTCGCCAATTATGATGGCACAAGCAGTTTTCTACAAAGGATGGAATCACTATTCCAACTCCCAAGCAAAAAATCAAGAATATTACGAGTATATTCTCGTAGATACTGATTCTGTCAGACTCAAACTCAATTATGACAGAACCGATCCAACTCTGGTTACACATACAACTGTAACCATTTGCAAAATCCTGTCTCTCCAAGACTGGGGGACTCATCCCATGAACCAAAGAAGCTTTTCAAATATTTTTTCCCCACAAAATTATACTTACATGGATTACCAGGAAGCCTGGTTCAAAGCTTTCACTTTCCAAAACAGGACCAATCGCCACTCTTGGTTCTTTTGTTTTGAATACAAATTCAACAACCAAACTCCCAATTGGTTTCCTAAATGGTGGGACCAATACGGCCCTTTGGAAGAAATCCTTCCTCTACAAATTCAAGATTCCTTCCAAACATTTTCTCAAAACTCTACACCACAACCTCACCAACCTGATCTTCTCAGATTCTTTTTCCATTGCCGCCTCGCATGGATCCTATTCTGGGAATTTCAAATTTATGACTATCAGATTAATGACTGGATTGCCCCAGTCCTCTGCCGGTCTTTCAATATCAAATGGTGGGACATTTGCGATGTCTCCAAATGTGAGAAAAATGCATTAATCAAAAGCCTCACAGGTCTCCAGCCTGTTCCAAAAATCCAAAGCTCATCCAAATCAAGCACCAAAAGTGAGAAGGAAGCCCTTCGTGCTCTTTTAGCAAAACTCGGTTCCGACTCCGACAATGAAGACAATGAAGGCTCCAGTGATGATGCCTACAGTCTCAAATCCATGCAAAGATCTGTTCCTGCCCATGAACTCTGCTATGGGCAAGATCCATATGAGGTTGACCCTGACTTCGTCCCTGACAGTCTCACGGCGTCCTCCTCCAGCAAATTCAAAGAAGTTACCTCCCGGCGAAATCGCCGGACAGCTAATACAAAGTCCTCCTCGACCAAATAAGTTTGGTCCAAAACGTCTGCTAAGACGGTTCTAAACTAGCCGACGAGGTGCAGTCGTTAAAATACACCTAGTCAATTAACCCCGGACGACCTTTAAGGAAAGGGGGTACTGTTACTATCCCAGGTCATAGGATAGTCCGGCCATTATCCGGCTCAAATAAATAGGATACAAAATTCTTGATCAAACCAATACGGAGAACAGTGTCCCTGACACGTGGAATGCCGTGGTAAGATCATTGAAGATTCCAAATCAACTATCGACAGCAAATCTATCAAAGATGCCAAATCATTTGTCGATAGCAACTTCAACTTTCGGCGCCAACAGTTCTACAATTGTCGGCAGCAACTGTTCACTCCAAATGCAAATTTAAGTGCACAGTTCCAAATAGTATCAAATGAAATGTCAAATAGTACCTAATTTGGTACAGTACCAAATGAAACCCAAATGCAACCCAAATCCACATGTAATTCAAATGAGTCTCCTTATGTTATAAAAGGAGCACTTCCCCTTCTCCCAAACCACTTGAAAAAACTAGAACTAGAACTTGAACATTTTCGGACTTAGATCCTAGAGAGAGAAGCTCCGAAGCAAATTCCACAAGTTCTTCCAAGATCTCTTGAAGTGCCTCGCCGGACTTCAACAAACTCCGATCACCTCAAGTCTGATCGTCCATCAAAGGTTAGCTACCCATAGCTCAAAGATCTCTTCACCAAACCAACCTTCTTCTTCTCAAATCCTCTAACCCAAACCATCCTAAGCCTATCCAGACTCAAGAACTCTGGATCAAAAATATCTCCAAATATTGTAACTTTAATTTCAAAGATATATTTCAAAGTTATTTTCTTTGATTGCATTATTAGCTTCTTTTCTGCATCTGCATATAGCAGCTTCTCGTTCTATCCTTGGATCAAAGCCTACAGTCGTGCCTCTTGATTCCAAGATATAGATCTTGTTAAGCAGCTTTTATTTTCCTGCTTTTATTTTCTGCAATTCCATATCTTTTATTTCAGTTTATGGTTTATTTCTTTAAATTGTTTATTTTAATCAAGCAAATTTAGTCCTGAGTAAGGTATTGCACCCATCTCAGTGTTAGTCTCCTTGCTGGATCGGAGTAAGGTATTGCACCTATCTCGTCCTGATTGCTATACAGAACCAGGAGATCACTAGTTCCCTGGATTTTAGCATATCTCGATCCTGTAATCTGGTATCAATGCCACGGTGGTGGTGGATTCGATTTATTTCTTTGCATGGCTTTTCATGATATTGGCTTTTGAGTTTGGAACCTTGTGCTGTTTGAAGAGGTTTGGCTTGTGTAGTTTGGAAGCTAGAACTGGCTTTGTTGGTGGGTTGGATGGGTCCTGCAGTAGAACCTACTACCACAGCATGGGAATAAGGAGTTTTTGTGGTAGCCATTTGAGTTTGGCTACGGGTAACAATTTGGTGTGATGGTGCAGCAGAGGCAGCTGTAGCACCATAGCTTGATTTGGTTTTGACAACAGAATTTGAGGAGGTGGACTCCTTAGGGGGAGCCATCCTGATAAGGTTAATTTGAGGAGTCTGGCCCTGTAAGAATTCACGGGTAAGAAAGTCAGGGACAGAATTGGATTCTCCTTTAATATATTCTATTTGAAATTCAAAAATTGATAATAAAGCTTGCCATCGGGCAAAAATTTGTTTTGATGCAAGATTTGAAACATCATTTT
>NW_024868964.1:15058-18732 GCF_013358625.1 Macadamia integrifolia
TCAAAACCAACTGTCCCTGATCATTCTGGACGAATCAAATCCCTTGAAACTACTACTGCATCTCTGCAGTATGAAATAAAACAAATTAAGCAACAAATAGCACTCTTAAACAGACATCAAAACCAACAGGCTTCGACTTCAAACAACGAACCTCTTATAAACCCTTTCGCTACTCAAGAGCTCGATGAACCAAATCCAACAATCCCTGGTTTTGTGTCTACCATAACATGTCAAAATTGGTATGTTCGCATAACCTTAGTTATTAATGCTTCATTCAAATTTTCTGCCATTGCCTTAGTTGACTCTGGTGCAAATGCCAATTGCATCAACGAAGGAGCTATTCCAACCCAGTTCTATGAAAGAACTACCCAACGCCTTAACACGGCAAATGGATCTGGGTTGAATGTCCAATACAAACTTTCAAACACCCATGTTTGTAACCAAGGCCTTTGCCTTCCCCAAACTTTCATCCTTGCTAAGGATCTTGACCAAACCATAATCCTTGGTCAACCATTCTTAGAAAAAATCAAACCATTCAAAATAACCCAGGATGGGATTTCTACAAAGTTTCAAGGACAAAAAATTGTCTTTCCATTTTTACAAGCCCAAAACTCCAATGACCAAAGTATTAGGAAAATTAAACAATTAAACTTTCTCAAAACAGAGCTTCTACATGAAAGAATCTCTGATCATCTTAAGAACCCCAAAACTATCCAACAAATTAATCAAATCAAAACAAAATTTGAAACCAATCTTTGTTCTGATGTTCCTGATGCCTTTTGGCATCGAAAGCAGCACATGGTTACCTTACCTTATGCTACTGGGTTCTCAGATCTTCAAATCCCCACTAAGGCACGACCAGCACAAATGAATCAAACCCTTCTTGAAACTTGCAAAGAAGAGATCAATGATCTCTTAGCCAAAAAACTTATCCGACCCAGTACCTCACCTTGGAGTTGCACAGCCTTCTATGTTAATAAGGCTGCTGAAATTGAAAGAGGTACTCCTAGGCTTGTAGTTAATTACAAACCTTTAAATGATGCCCTCCAATGGGTTCGATATCCTATCCCAAATCAAAAAGATCTTCTACAAAGAATTTATCAAGCAAAAATATTTTCCAAATTTGATATGAAGTCTGGTTTCTGGCAGATCCAAATCCATGATAAGGATCGTTATAAAACCGCCTTCACAACCCCCTTTGGCCTATATGAATGGAATGTAATGCCATTCGGCCTCAAAAATGCTCCCAGTGAATTTCAGAAAATCATGAATGACATATTTAATCCTTATGGGCAATTCACTATTGTCTATATTGATGATGTCTTGGTTTTCTCAAATTCTGTTGAGCAACACTTCAAACACCTCAGAACGTTTTACCAAATTATTAAATCAAATGGTCTTGTTTTATCAAAAAGAAAAATGGAATTCTTTCTTACCAAGGTTCGGTTCCTTGGGCACATAATTGAAAAGGGTACTCTTACCCCTATTGATCGTGCCATTACCTTTGGAGAAAAATTCCCTGACCAAATCCTTGATAAAACTCAACTACAAAGATTTTTAGGAAGTTTAAATTACGTTCGTGATTTTCTTCCCCAAAAGATTACAGGATCGAGATATGCTAAAATCCAGGGAACTAGTGATCTCCTGGTTCTGTATAGCAATCAGGACGAGATAGGTGCAATACCTTACTCCGATCCAGCAAGGAGACTAACACTGAGATGGGTGCAATACCTTACTCAGGACTAAATCTTGCTTGATTAAAATAAACACTTTAAGAAATAAACCATAAACTGAAATAAAAGATATGGAATTGCAGAAAATAAAAGCAGGAAAATAAAAGCTGCTTAACAAGATCTATATCTTGGAATCAAGAGGCACGACTGTAGGCTTTGATCCAAGGATAGAACGAGAAGCTGCTATATGCAGATGCAGAAAAGAAGCTAATAATGCAATCAAAGAAAATAACTTTGAAATATATCTTTGAAATTAAAGTTACAATATTTGGAGATATTTTTGATCCAGAGTTCTTGAATCTGGATAGGCTTAGGATGGTTTGGGTTAGAGGATTTGAGAAGAAGAAGGTTGGTTTGGTGAAGAGATCTTTGAGCTATAGGTGGCTAACCTTTGATGGACGATCAGACTTGAGGTGATCGGAGTTTGTTATAGCAATCAGGACGAGATAGGTGCAATACCTTACTCCGATCCAGCAAGGAGACTAACACTGAGATGGGTGCAATACCTTACTCAGGACTAAATTTGCTTGATTAAAATAAACAATTTAAAGAAATAAACCATAAACTGAAATAAAAGATATGGAATTGCAGAAAATAAAAGCAGGAAAATAAAAGCTGCTTAACAAGATCTATATCTTGGAATCAAGAGGCACGACTGTAGGCTTTGATCCAAGGATAGAACGAGAAGCTGCTATATACAGATGCAGAAAAGAAGCTAATAATGCAATCAAAGAAAATAACTTTGAAATATATCTTTGAAATTAAAGTTACAATATTTGGAGATATTTTTGATCCAGAGTTCTTGAGTCTGGATAGGCTTAGGATGGTTTGGGTTAGAGGATTTGAGAAGAAGAAGGTTGGTTTGGTGAAGAGATCTTTGAGCTATGGGTAGCTAACCTTTGATGGACGATCATACTTGAGGTGATCGGAGTTTGTTGAAGTCCGGCGAGGCACTTTAAGAGATCTTGGAAGAACTTGTGGAATTTGCTTCGGAGCTTCTCTCTCTAGGATCTAAGTCATGTAGAAGATCTTTTTGATTTGGGATAGGATATCGAACCCATTGGAGGGCATCATTTAAAGGTTTGTAATTAACTACAAGCCTAGGAGTACCTCTTTCAATTTCAGCAGCCTTATTAACATAGAAGGCTGTGCAACTCCAAGGTGAGGTACTGGGTCGGATAAGTTTTTTGGCTAAGAGATCATTGATCTCTTCTTTGCAAGTTTCAAGAAGGGTTTGATTCATTTGAGCTGGTCGTGCCTTAGTGGGGATTTGAAGATCTGAGAACCCAGTAGCATAAGGTAAGGTAACCATGTGCTGCTTTCGATGCCAAAAGGCATCAGGAACATCAGAACAAAGATTAGTTTCTCACGGCGTCCTCCTCCAGCAAATTCAAAGAAGTTACCTCTCGGCGAAATCGCCGGACAGCTAATACAAAGTCCTCCTCGACCAAATAAGTTTGGTCCAAAACGTCTGCTAAGACGGTTCTAAACTAGCCGACGAGGTGCAGTCGTTAAAATACACCTTCTCCCAAACCACTTGAACAAAAAACTTGAAAAAACTAGAACTAGAACTTGAACATTTTCGGACTTAGATCCTAGAGAGAGAAGCTCCGAAGCAAATTCCACAAGTTCTTCCAAGATCTCTTGAAGTGCCTCGCCGGACTTCAACAAACTCCGATCACCTCAAGTCTGATCGTCCATCAAAGGTTAGCTACCCATAGCTCAAAGATCTCTTCACCAAACCAACCTTCTTCTTCTCAAATCCTCTAACCCAAACCATCCTAAGCCTATCCAGACTCAAGAACTCTGGATCAAAAATATCTCCAAATATTGTAACTTTAATTTCAAAGATATATTTCAAAGTTATTTTCTTTGATTGCATTATATATATATATATATATATATATATACTGAAAGAAACAGTAATTGAAATAAGGTATC
>NW_024868964.1:18944-46650 GCF_013358625.1 Macadamia integrifolia
CAGTGCTAGTCTCCTTGCTGGATCGGAGTAAGGTATTGCACCTATCTCGTCCTGATTACCATACAGAACCAGGAGATCTCTATTTCCCTGGATTTTGGTTAATCTCGATCTTGTAATCTGGTATCAGAGCCACGGTGGTGGTGGATTCGGTTTATTTCTTTGCAGATTTCTTTTCTTTTGTGTAATTATTTTCTTTTAAGTTTTTCGACGCGGTATATGCCTTTGGATTCTTGGGAGGAGTGGCAGAAGAGTGTAAGACCACGATTGTGCCCAAGTCATGTTGGAAATACCATCTTTAAACTTAGATCTAGGTGATTACCCCAAGCTTAAGAATTCTCAAATTATGAGTCGATTACCCCGCTCCATGTCGATGAGATCGGCAGGTGAGGCAAGCACAAGTTCTAATGTGCTTGATTATGATGAACAAACCTCAAGAATTAACCGACGACTTCGAAGTTGGGATATGCCAAAAATTTCAAGAAATGATCTCTATGATCGAGACTGGTTCGGACTCGAAACAGTCAAGACCGTAGAACAAACTATAAATTTTACCCCACAAACTCAAGAAATCCAACTTTTTGATCCACTTACCTTACAAGATTTATACAAAGACCGCAAATATAATTATGTCCATATTGGCTTAGTCCAAGTGGCCATCAAACCTCTTCACCGAGAAGGACTCAACACCTCAATGTTGTTAGCCCTTCGTGACCAAAGGTTTCTGGAGTTCAATGATTCCCTTTTGGGAGCCATTGAAACCAGTCTTTGTTATGGACCTGTCCATTTCAATGTTTATCCTGACATGTCCATAGCTCTTGAAGATCCAAACATTTTACACTCACTCAAACTTAACCTTAAAACTCATGGTTACAAATTAATGCATGGAACCATCCCTATCTCCATTATCCATCGCATCAAATACAAAGCAATGAAATCTGTCCAACCTCGTGCCAAAAGAACATCTTCAAAAGGCCAAACCCTTTACCTTGAGACTGATTGTATTCAGGGTCAAATTGTCTACCCCAAACTATGTCGTTGGGAAGATATTTCTTTCCCTGAAGAATGGCAGCTGCAAACGACTGCTATTCCTCCTCAAGTTTCAAACACAAGTATCCGTTCTATCTCCCAGGATTCAGACGGATTAGTTGCCATTAGGTTCAATAGACAAACTACCCCTCCGGTTTACCAAAGTTCCAGAAGATCATGCTCTGAGGCATCGACTTCTTCTGACTTAAACCAATGGGTTTCCCAAACTAGGACAACTCCACCTTTCACTAACCTTGTTGGAGTTCAACATAACCAAAATATTGTCCATGGAACATACGAAACCACTTCTACTGTTCCTGAAACAACCCCTTCTGAAACCAATGATCAAAGGTCTCCTACTCAATCTGAGGTTGAACCACCTCCTCCTCCTAAAACTGGTGGAGTCCATATGATTCAAGTAGAAACCGATTATCAAATTGACAAACCTTTACTTCGAACTAATTTTGAGAGTCAAAAGAACAAAGAAAAGCGTGAATGGTTCTTAAAAACCTATAACCTTGAACAACAAGCTCAAATTAGAACAAATTGGTATAATTTTATGACAAATCTTAAAACAAATGTTTTCTTCTTTACATATTTTGATATTTATGCCCAAGATAATAATATTTTCTATCCTTGGCATAATCAAGTATGTACCCAAACTACCTCTCATAAAGCCTGGACTCTTTATGAAGGACAAACCACTAATGCTATCCATCCTCCGGTGGAGAGCATCAAACATAACTACAAAAATAATGAGATAATAGCTTCTCCCTTCAAAATTGCTGAAAAAGAAGATACAAACCGAAGACAAATTGAACAATTAAATTTTACAAATTTAAGTCTTCAAACCATAGGGAATCAACTATCAAGAGTTGAGAACCTTGTCCAACCAAAACCTGTAGCCTCTTCATCTTTGACACCGGCTCCAGTTCCAACTTCTGTTTCTTTGTTCAAACCCTATAATATTCCTCTAAAACAACAACTCGCCCTTAACAAATCTTTTGTTTTAGACCAAATTAATCAACGTTTGACTATCCTTAATGCTGCTGAAGCACATGTAAGTGATCTTCAAACACCTGTCCAAGACCAGCCTTTAGATGAGCCATCGGCTGAATCAAACAATAGAGGTGTCCGCAACATTATAGGTTGTTCTTCAGATACTTCCTCAAGTTCTGAAGAAGAAGACTTCCCCAAAATTAACCAAATTGGTCAAAGTTCTAACCAACACCCGGTTTTCCCTGACCTCCAAATTGAAGCTAGAGGAACTGCTCCTCAGGCTTCCTACCAAAGTGGAATCATCTATGAATGGAACATAGATGGTCTGTCTGAACATAATCTCATGAACAAACTCCAAGAAATGACCATGGTTAGCAATGCACACCGTATCAAGAATACACCTGATAGTGCTGTGGCTACCTTGCTTGTTTCTGGCTTTACTGGCCAGCTCAAAGGTTGGTGGGATTATGTCCTGACTGATGTCCAAAAAACAGAAATCTTAATGGCTGTTCGAATCACACCTGATGGTGTTCCCCTTCTTGATGGAGAAGGCATTCCTATTGAGGATGCTGTTAATACCCTTATTTTCAGCATTGCAAATTACTTTTTAGGAAACCCCTCTCGTCTCAAAGATAGAACAGCTGAACAATTATCAAATCTTAGATGTAAAAAATTACATGATTTCAAATGGTACAAAGATACTTTCTTAACCAAAGTCTTAACCAGACCTGATGCAAACCTTCCCTGTTGGAAAGAAAAATTCCTTACAGGATTACCAACTTTGTTTTCCGAAAAAATCAAACAACGCCTTAGGAAGGAAAATGATGGGATCATTCCCTATGACCAAATGTCCTATGGCCAAATCATTAGTCTAATTCATGAAGAGGGTCTTGCTCTCTGCACTGATATTAGACTAAAGAAGCAAATCCATAAAGAAAACAAGTTTTACAAACGTGAGTTAGGAGGATTCTGCGAACAATTCGGGTTTCCACCTCTCAGACCTCCATCAAAACATAAACATAAATCTTCTCGCAAATCCTATAAAAATTTTCACAAATCTAAGAAATATGTGTCTCACAAACCATTTACAACCCCCGAGTTTTACCATAAGACTCCTTCAAAGCCAAAGTATAACAAATATAGGAAGCCTTTCAAGGCACCTAAAAATTTTAAGAATCAAAATCCAGATAAAACCACACAAGGATGTTTCAAATGTGGTAAGCCTGGTCATATCGCAAAATTTTGTAGAGTTACAAATAAAATCAATTCTTTACAAATCTCTGAGCAAGATAAAACCCAAATCCTTGCTCTATTCCAAGAAACTTCCTCATCTTCCTCTGAAGATGAAAATCATAAACTTAACCAAATTCAAGCCTCTGAACATAATTCTTCCAGTTCTTCTAATAATGAGAATTTTCAAGCATGTAATTGTGATTCTTGTATTATTGGACTTAGCTGTGATGATTGTGTTCCCAAATCTGTCCGGATGCTTCGTGCATCTCCAAATTCAAACATTTTTGATTATATTGATAGCTTAGCAGACCCAGAACAAAAGAAGGCCTGCCTTGAGCATCTCAGAAACAATGTTTCTACCCAAAATTCTCCTCAACCTTACAACCTTCATCAAATTATGCAAAAATTTGATAAAATATCAAAACCAACTGTCCCTGATCATTCTGGACGAATCAAATCCCTTGAAACTACTACTGCATCTCTGCAGTATGAAATAAAACAAATTAAGCAACAAATAGCACTCTTAAACAGACATCAAAACCAACAGGCTTCAACTTCAAACAACGAACCTCTTATAAACCCTTTCGCTACTCAAGAGCTCGTTGAACCAAATCCAACAATCCCTGGTTTTGTGTCTACCATAACATGTCAAAATTGGTATGTTCGCATAACCTTAGTTATTAATGCTTCATTCAAATTTTCAGCCCTTGCCTTAGTTGATTCTGGTGCAAATGCCAACTGCATCAACGAAGGTGCTATTCCAACCCAGTTCTATGAAAGAACAACCCAACGCCTTAATACGGCAAATGGATCTGGGTTAAATGTTCAATACAAACTTTCAAATACCCATGTCTGTAACCAAGGCCTTTGCCTTCCCCAAACTTTCATCCTTGCTAAGGATCTTGACCAAACCATAATCCTCGGTCAACCATTCTTAGAAAAAATCAAACCTTTCAAAATAACCCAAGACGGGATTTCTACTAAGTTCCAAGGACAGAAAATAGTCTTCCCATTCTTACAAGCCCAAAATTCTGATGACCAAAGCATTAGGAAAATTAAACAATTAAATTTTCTCAAAACAGAGCTTCTCCATGAAAGAATCTCTGATCATCTTAAAAATCCCAAAACTATCCAACAAATTAATCAATTTAAATTAAAATTTGAAACCAATCTTTGTTCTGATGTTCCTGATGCCTTTTGGCATCGAAAGCAGCATATGGTTACCCTACCTTATGCTACTGGGTTCTCAGATCTTCAAATTCCCACTAAAGCACGCCCAGCTCAAATGAATCAAACCCTTCTTGAAACTTGCAAAGAAGAGATCAATGATCTCTTAGCCAAAAAACTTATCCGACCTAGTACCTCACCCTGGAGTTGCACAGCCTTCTATGTCAATAAGGCTGCTGAAATTGAAAGAGGTACTCCTCGGTTAGTAGTTAATTACAAACCTTTAAATGATGCCCTTCAATGGGTCAGATATCCAATCCCAAATCAAAAGGATCTTCTACAAAGAATTTACCAAGCAAAAATCTTTTACAAATTTGATATGAAGTCTGGTTTCTGGCAGATCCAAATCCATGATAAGGATCGTTATAAAACCGCCTTCACAACACCCTTTGGCCTATATGAATGGAACGTTATGCCATTCGGCCTCAAAAATGCCCCAAGTGAATTTCAAAAAATTATGAATGACATATTCAATCCTCATGGACAATTCACTATTGTCTATATTGATGATGTCTTGGTTTTTTCAAATTCTGTTGAACAACACTTCAAACACCTAAGAACGTTTTACCAAATTATTAAAACAAATGGTCTTGTTTTATCAAAGAGAAAAATGGAATTCTTCCTTACCAAAGTAAGGTTCCTTGGCCACTTGATCGAAAAAGGTACCCTTACCCCCATCGATCGTGCCATTACCTTCGGTGAAAAATTCCCTGACCAAATCCTTGATAAAACTCAATTACAAAGGTTTCTAGGAAGTTTAAATTACGTCCGTGATTTCCTTCCTCAAATTAGTAAAATTGCCGAACCCCTTTATCTTCGGCTTAAAAAGAAACCAACTCCCTGGTCTCAAACCCAAACAACTGCCGTTCAAACGATTAAAAAACTTGTCAAAGAAATTCCTTGTTTATTTATTCCTAACCCTGAGGCATTCAAAATTGTCGAAACTGATGCCTCTGACATTGGTTATGGAGGAATTCTTAAACAAAGACTTCCTGATAATAACAAAGAACAATTAGTCCAATTTACTTCTGGTATTTGGAATTCTGCTCAAAAGAATTACAGTACCATCAAAAAGGAGATTTTATCAATTGTTCTCTGCATTCAAAAATTTCAAAATACATTATTAAATAAACCATTTTTAGTTCGTGTTGATTGTAGCGCAGCTAAATATGTTTTACAAAATGATGTTTCAAATCTTGCATCAAAACAAATTTTTGCCCGATGGCAAGCTTTATTATCAATTTTTGAATTTCAAATAGAATATATTAAAGGAGAATCCAATTCTGTCCCTGACTTTCTTACCCGTGAATTCTTACAGGGCCAGACTCCTCAAATTAACCTTATCAGGATGGCTCCCCCTAAGGAGTCCACTTCCTCAAATTTTGTTGTCAAATCCAAATCTAGTTATGGTGCTGCCGCTGCATCTGCTGCACCAACACACCAAATTGTTACCCGTAGCCAGACCCAAATGGCTACCACCAAAACACCTTATTCCCATGCTGTGGTAGTAGGCTCTACCGCAGGACCCATCCAACCCACAAAAAAGGCAAGTTCTAGCCTTCAAACTACCCAAGCCAAACCTCTTCAAACAGCACAAGGTTCCAAACTCAAAAGCCAATATCATGAAAAGCCATGCAAAGAAGACCTCTTCACTATTGAAGAGCCTTTATACAAATATCTTGATTCACCAATCATGATGGCACAAGCAGTTTTCTACAAAGGATGGAATCACTATTCAAACTCCCAGGCAAAAAATCAAGAATATTACGAATATATTCTCGTAGAAACTGATTCTGTCAGACTCAAACTTAATTATGACAGAACCGATCCAACTCTGGTTACACACACAACTGTAACCATCTGCAAAATCCTGACTCTCCAAGACTGGGGGACTCATCCAATGAACCAAAGGAGCTTTTCAAATGTCTTTTCCCCACAAAATTTTACCTACATGGATTACCAGGAAGCCTGGTTCAAAGCCTTCACCTTTCAAAATAGAACCAACCGCCATTCTTGGTTCTTCTGTTTTGAATACAAATTCAACAACCAAACTCCCAATTGGTTTCCCAAATGGTGGGATCAGTATGGACCTTTGGAAGAAATTCTTCCTCCACAAATTCAAGATTCCTTCCAAATATTTTCTCAAAATTCCATACCGCAACCTCACCAACCTAATCTTCTCAGATTCTTTTTCCATTGCCGCCTCGCATGGATTCTATTCTGGGAATTTCAAATTTATGACTATCAGGTTAATGGCTGGATTGCCCCAGTCCTCTGCCGGTCTTTCAATATCAAATGGTGGGACAACTGTGATGTCTCCAAATGCGAGAAAAATGCTTTAATCAAAAGCCTCACAGGTCTCCAGCCTGTTCCAAAAATCCAAAGCTCCTCCAAATCAAGCACCAAAAGTGAGAAGGAAGCCCTTCGTGCTCGTCTAGCAGAGCTCGGTTCCGACTCCGACAATGAAGACAATGAAGGCTCCAGTGATGATGCCTACAGTCTCAAATCTATGCAAAGATCTGTTCCTGCCCATGAACTCTGTTATGGGCAAGATCCTTATGAGGATGACCCTGACTTCGTCCCTGACAGTCTTACTGCGTCCTCCTCCAGCAAATTCAAAGAAGTTACCTCCCGGCGGAACCGCCGGACAGCCAACACAAAGTCCTCCTCGACCAAATAAGTTTGGTCCATAACGTCTGCTAAGACGGTTTTAAACTAGCCGACGAGGTGCAGTCGTTAAAATCCACCTAGTCAAATAACCCCGGACGACCTTTAAAGGAAAGAGGGTACTGTTACTATCCCAGGTCATAGGATAGTCCGGCCAATATCCGGCTCAAATTAATAGGATACAAAATTCTTGATCAAACCAATACGGAGAACAGTGTCCCTGACACGTGGAATGCCGTGGTAAGATCATTGAAGATTCCAAATCAACTATCGACAGCCAATCCATCAAAGATGCCAAATCATTTGTCGATAGCAACTCCAACTTTCGGCGCCAACAGTTCCTCAATTGTCGGCAGTAACTGTTCACTCCAAATATAAATTTAAGTGCACAGTTCCAAATAGTATCAAATGAAATGTCAAACAGTACCTAATCTGGTACAGTATCAAATGAAACCCAAATGAAAACCAAAACCACATGTAATTCAAATGAGTCTCCTTATGTTATAAAAGGAGCACCAACCCCTCTCACAAATTACTTGAACATTTTCGGACTCAGTGCTAGAACCTAGAGAGAAGCTCCGAAGCAAATACTTCCACAAGTTCTTCCAAGATCTCTTGAAGTGCCTCGCCGGACTTCAACAAACTCCGATCACCTCAAGTCTGATCGTCCATCAAAGGTTAGCTACCCATAGCTCAAAGATCCTTCACCAAACCAACCTTCTTCTTCTCAAATCCTCTAACCCAAACCGTCCTAAGCCTATCCAGACTCAAGAACTCTGGATCAAAAATATCTCCAAATATTGTAACTTTAATTTCAAAGATATATTTCAAAGTTGTTTTCTTTGATTGCATTATTAGCTTCTTTTAGCATCTGCATCTGCATATAACAGCTTCTAGTTCTATCCTTGGATTGAAGCCTACAGTCGAGCCTCTCGATTCCAAGATATAGACCTTGTTAAGCAGCTTTTATTTTCCTGCTTTTATTTTCTGCAATTCTATATCTTTTATTTCAGTTTATGGTTTATTTCTTTAATTTGTTTATTTTAATTCAAGCAAATTTTAGTTCTGAGTAAGGTATTGCACCCATCTCAGTGCTAGTCTCCTTGCTGGATCGGAGTAAGGTATTGCACCTATCTCGTCCTGATTACCATACAGAACCAGGAGATCTCTATTTCCCTGGATTTTGGTTAATCTCGATCCTGTAATCTGGTATCAGAGCCACGGTGGTGGTGGATTCGGTTTATTTCTTTGCAGATTTCTTTTCTTTTGTGTAATTATTTTCTTTTAAGTTTTTCGACGCGGTATATGCCTTTGGATTCTTGGGAGGAGTGGCAGAAGAGTGTAAGACCACGTTTGTGCCCAAGTCATGTTGGAAATACCATCTTAAAACTTAGATCTAGGTGATTACCCCAAGTTTAAGATATCTCAAATTATGAGTCAATTACCCCGCTCCATGTCGATGAGATCGGCAGGTGAGGCAAGCACAAGTTCTAATGTGCTTGATTATGATGAACAAACCTCAAGAATTAACCGACGACTTCGAAGTTGGGATATGCCAAAAATTTCAAGAAATGATCTCTATGATTGAGACTGGTTTGGACTCGAAACAGTCAAGACCGTAGAACAAACTATAAATTTTACCCCACAAACTCAAGAAATCCAACTTTTTGATCCACTTACCCTACAAGATTTATACAAAGACCGCAAATATAATTATGTCCATATTGGCTTAGTCCAAGTGGCCATCAAACCCCTTCACCGAGAAGGACTCAACACTTCTATGTTGTTAGCCCTTCGTGACCAAAGGTTCCTTGAGTTCAATGATTCCCTTCTGGGAGCCATTGAAACCAGTCTTTGTTATGGACCTGTCCATTTTAATGTTTATCCTGACATGTCCATAGCTCTAGAAGATCCAAACATTTTACACTCACTCAAACTTAACCTTAAAACTCATGGTTACAAATTAATGCATGGAACCATCCCAATCTCCATTATCCATCGCATCAAATACAAAGCTATGAAGTCTGTCCAACCTCGAGCCAAAAGAACATCTTCAAAAGGCCAAACCCTTTACCTTGAGACTGATTGTATTCAGGGTCAAATTGTCTACCCCAAACTTTGCCGTTGGGAAGATATTTCTTTCCCTGAAGAATGGCAGCTGCAAACGACTGCTATTCCCCCTCAAGTCTCAAACACAAGTATCCGTTCTATTTCCCAGGATTCAGACGGATTAGTTGCCATTAGGTTCAACAGACAAACTACCCCTCCGGTTTACCAAAGTTCCAGAAGATCATGCTCTGAGGCATCGACTTCTTCTGACTTAAACCAATGGGTTTCTCAAACTAGGACAACTCCACCTTTCACTAACCTAGTTGGAGTTCAAAATAATCAACATATTGTCCATGGAACATACGAAGCCACTTCTTCTGTTCCTGAAACAACCCCTTCCGAAACCCATGATCAAAGGTCTCCTACTCAATCTGAGGTGGAACCTCCTCCTCCTCCTAAAGACCCTAAAACTGGTGGAGTCTACATGATTCAAGTAGAAACCAATTATCAAATTGACAAACCTTTACTTAGAACTAATTTTGAGTCTCAAAGGAACAAAGAAAAACGTGAATGGTTTTTAAAAACCTACAACCTTGAACAACAAGCTCAAATTAGAACAAATTGGTATAATTTTATGACAAATCTAAAAACAAATGTCTTCTTTTTTACATATTTTGATATTTATGCCCAAAATAATAATATTTTCTATCCTTGGCATAATCAAGTATGTACCCAAACTTCCTCTCATAAAGCTTGGACTCTTTATGAAGGACAAACCACTAATGCTATCCATCCTCCGGTGGAAAGCATCAAACATAACTACAAAAATAATGAGATAATAGCTTCTCCCTTCAAAATTGCTGAAAAAGAAGATACAAACCGAAGACAAATTGAACAATTAAATTTCACAAATTTAAGTCTTCAAACCATAGGTAGGTAATCAGCTTTCAAGAGTTGAAAACCTTGTCCAACCTAAACCTGTAGCCTCTTCATCCTTAACACCGGCTCCGGTTCCAACTTCTGTTTCTTTGTTCAAACCATATAATATTCCTCTGAAACAACAACTCGCCCTTAACAAATCTTTTGTTTTAGATCAAATTAACCAACGTTTGACTATCCTTAATGCTGCTGAAGCACATGTAAGTGATCCTCAAACACCTGTCCAAGACCAACCCTTAGATGAGCCATCGGCTGAATCAAACAATAGAGGTGTCCGCAACATCATAGGTTGTTCTTCAGATACTTCCTCAAGTTCTGAAGATGAGGACTTCCCTAAAATTAACCAAATTGGTCAAAGTTCAAACCAACATCCGGTCTTCCCTGACCTCCAAATTGAAGCTAGAGGAACTGCTCCTCAGGCTTCTTACCAAAGTGGAATCATCTATGAATGGAACATAGATGGTCTGTCTGAACATAATCTCATGAACAAACTCCAAGAAATGACCATGGTTAGCAACGCACACCGTATCAAGAATACGCCTGATAGTGCTGTAGCTACCTTGCTTGTTTCTGGCTTCACTGGCCAACTCAAAGGTTGGTGGGATTATGTCCTGACTGATGTCCAAAAAACAGAAATTTTAATGGCTGTTCGAATCACACCTGATGGTGTTCCCCTTCTTGATGGAGAAGGCATTCCTATTGAGGATGCTGTTAATACCCTTATTTTCAGCATTGCAAATTACTTTTTAGGAAATCCCTCTCGTCTCAAAGATAGAACAGCTGAACAATTATCAAACCTTAGATGTAAGAAATTACATGATTTCAAATGGTACAAAGATACTTTCTTAACCAAAGTTTTAACCAGACCTGATGCAAACCTTCCCTGTTGGAAAGAAAAATTTCTTACAGGACTACCAACTCTGTTTTCTGAAAAAATCAAACAACGCCTTAGGAAAGAAAATGATGGGATCATTCCCTATGACCAAATGTCCTATGGCCAAATTATTAGTCTAATTCATGAAGAGGGCCTTGCTCTCTGTACTGACATTAGATTAAAGAAACAAATCCATAAAGAAAACAAGTCTTACAAACGAGAGTTAGGAGGATTCTGCGAACAATTCGGATTTCCACCTCTCAGACCTCCATCTAAACAAAAACATAAATCTTCTCGCAAATTCTATAAAAATTTTCACAAATCCAAAAAATATGTGTCTAACAGACCATTCACAACCCCTGAGTTTTACCATAAGACTCCTTCAAAACCAAAGTATAACAAATATAGAAAGCCTTTCAAGGCACCTAAAAATTTTAAAAATCAAAACCCAGATAAAACCACACAAGGATGTTTCAAATGTGGTAAGCCTGGTCATATAGCCAAATTTTGTAGAGTTTCAAATAAAATCAATTCCTTACAAATTTCTGAGCAAGATAAGACTCAAATTCTTGCTCTATTCCAAGAAACTTCCTCATCTTCCTCTGAAGATGAATATCATAAACTTAACCAAATTCAAGCCTCTGAACATAATTCTTCCAGTTCTTCCAATAATGAGAATTTTTAAGCATGTAATTGTGATTCTTGTATTATTGGACTTAGCTGTGATGATTGTGTTCCCAAATCTGTCCGGATGCTTCGTGCATCTCCAAATTCAAACATTTTTTATTATATTGATAGCTTAGCAGACCCAGAACAAAAGAAGGCCTGCCTTGAGCATCTCAGAAACAATGTTTCTACCCAAAATTCTCCTCAACCTTACAACCTTCATCAAATTATGCAAAAATTTGATAAAATATCAAAACCAACTGTCCCTGATCATTCTGGACGAATCAAATCCCTTGAAACTACTACTGCATCTCTGCAGTATGAAATAAAACAAATTAAGCAACAAATAGCCCTCTTAAACAGACATCAAAACCAACAGGCTTCAACTTCAAATAACGAGCCTCTAATAAACCCTTTTGCAAATCAAGAACTTGTTGAGCCAAATCCTACAATTCCTGGTTTTGTGGCTACCATATCATGTCAAAATTGGTATGTTCGCATAACCTTAGTTATTAATGCTTCATTCAAATTTTCAGCCCTTGCCTTAGTTGATTCTGGTGCAAATGCCAACTGTATCAACGAAGGTGCTATTCCAACCCAGTTCTATGAAAGAACAACCCAACGCCTTAATACGGCAAATGGATCTGGGTTAAATGTTCAATACAAACTTTCAAATACCCATGTCTGTAACCAAGGCCTTTGCCTTCCCCAAACTTTCATCCTTGCTAAGGATCTTGACCAAACCATAATCCTCGGTCAACCATTCTTAGAAAAAATCAAACCTTTCAAAATAACTCAAGACGGGATTTCTACTAAGTTCCAAGGACAAAAAATAGTCTTCCCATTCTTACAAGCCCAAAATTCTGATGACCAAAGCATTAGGAAAATTAAACAATTAAATTTTCTCAAAACAGAGCTTCTCCATGAAAGAATCTCTGATCATCTTAAAAATCCCAAAACTATCCAACAGATTAATCAAATTAAAACAAAATTTGAGACCAATCTTTGTTCTGATGTTCCAGATGCTTTTTGGCATCGCAAGCAGCACATGGTCACTCTACCTTATGCTACTGGGTTCTCAGATATTCAAATCCCCACTAAGGCACGACCTGCCCAAATGAATCAAACCCTTCTTGAAACTTGCAAAGAAGAGATCAATGATCTCTTAGCCAAAAAACTTATCCGACCCAGTACCTCACCTTGGAGTTGTACAGCCTTCTATGTCAATAAGGCTGCTGAAATTGAAAGAGGCACTCCTCGGCTTGTAGTCAATTACAAACCCTTAAATGATGCCCTCCAATGGGTCAGATATCCAATCCCAAATCAAAAGGACCTTTTACAAAGAATTTACCAAGCAAAAATCTTTTCCAAATTCGATATGAAGTCTGGTTTCTGGCAGATCCAAATCCATGATAAGGATCGTTATAAAACCGCCTTCACAACCCCCTTTGGCCTATATGAATGGAACGTAATGCCATTCGGCCTCAAAAATGCCCCAAGTGAATTTCAGAAAATTATGAATGACATATTCAATCCTTATGGACAATTCACCATTGTCTATATTGATGATGTCTTGGTTTTCTCAAATTCTGTTGAGCAACACTTCAAACACCTAAGAACGTTCTACCAAATTATTAAATCAAATGGTCTTGTTTTATCAAAGAGAAAAATGGAATTCTTTCTTACCAAGGTAAGGTTCCTTGGACACTTAATTGAAAAGGGTACTCTTACCCCTATTGATCGTGCCATTACCTTTGGAGAAAAATTCCCTGACCAAATCTTAGATAAAACTCAACTACAAAGATTTTTAGGAAGTCTAAATTACGTTCGAGATTTTCTTCCTCAAATCAGTAAGATTGCCGAACCTCTTTATCTTCGGCTTAAAAAGAAACCAACTCCCTGGTCTCAAACCCAAACAAATGCCGTTCAAACGATTAAAAAACTTGTCAAAGAAATTCCTTGTTTATTTATTCCTAACCCTGAGGCATTCAAAATTGTCGAAACTGATGCCTCTGACATTGGTTATGGAGGAATTCTTAAACAAAGACTTCCTGATAATAACAAAGAACAATTAGTCCAATTTACTTCTGCTTTTTGGAATTCTGCTCAAAAGAATTACAGTACCATCAAAAAGGAGATTTTATCAATTGTTCTCTGCATTCAAAAATTTCAAAATACATTATTAAATAAACCATTTTTAGTTCGTGTTGATTGTAGCGCAGCTAAATATGTTTTACAAAATGATGTTTCAAATCTTACATCAAAACAAATTTTTGCCCGATGGCAAGCCTTATTATCAATTTTTGAATTTCAAATAGAATATATTAAAGGAGAATCCAATTCTGTCCCTGACTTTCTTACCCGTGAATTCTTACAGGGCCAGACTCCTCAAATTAACCTTATCAGGATGGCTCCCCCTAAGGAGTCCACCTCCTCAAATTCCATTGTCAAATCCAAATCTAGTTATGGTGCTGCCGCTGCATCTGCTGCACCAACAAACCAAATTGTTACCCGTAGCCAGACCCAAATGGCTACCACCAAAACACCTTATTCTCATGCTGTGGTAGTAGGCTCTACCGCAGGATCTATCCAACCCACAAATAAGGCTAGTTCCAGCCTCCAAACTACACAAGCCAAACCGCTTCAAACTGCACAAGGTTCCAAACTCAAAAGCCAATATTATGAAAAGCCATGCAAAGAAGACCTCTTCACTGTTGAAGAGCCCTTATACAAATATCTTGATTCGCCAATTATGATGGCACAAGCAGTTTTCTACAAAGGATGGAATCACTATTCCAATTCTCAAGCAAAAAATCAAGAATACTACGAGTATATTCTCGTAGAAACTGATTCTATCAGACTCAAACTCAATTATGACAGAACCGACCCAACTCTGGTTACACACACAACTGTAACCATTTGCAAAATCCTGTCTCTCCAAGACTGGGGGACTCATCCAATGAACCAAAGGAGCTTTTCAAATGTCTTTTCCCCCCAAAATTTTACATACATGGATTACCAGGAAGCCTGGTTCAAAGCCTTCACTTTTCAAAATAGGACCAACCGCCATTCTTGGTTCTTCTGTTTTGAATACAAATTCAATAACCAAACCCCCAATTGGTTTCCCAAATGGTGGGACCAATATGGACCTTTGGAAGAAATCCTTCCTCCACAAATTCAAGATTCCTTCCAAATATTTTCTCAAAACTCAATACCGCAACCTCACCAACCTAATCTTCTCAGATTCTTTTTCCATTGCCGCCTCGCATGGATTCTATTCTGGGAATTTCAAATTTATGACTATCAGGTTAATGACTGGATTGCCCCAGTTCTCTGCCGGTCTTTTAATATCAAATGGTAGGACAACTGTGATGTCTCCAAATGCGAGAAAAATGCATTAATCAAAAGCCTCACAGGTCTCCAGCCTGTTCCAAAAATCCAAAGCTCCTCCAAATCAAGCACCAAAAGTGAGAAGGAAGCCCTTCGTGCTCGTCTTGCAGAGCTCGGTTCCGACTCCGACAATGAAGACAATGAAGGCTCCAGTGATGATGCCTACAGCCTCAAATCCATGCAAAGATCTGTTCCTGCTCATGAGCTCTGCTATGGGCAAGATCCATACGAGGTTGACCCTGACTTTGTCCCTGACAGTCTTACGGCATCTTCCTCCAGCAAATATCAAAGAAGTTACCTCCCGTCGGTCTCGGCGGGCAACCACTGCAAAGTCCTCCTCGACCAAATAAGTTTTGGTCCAAAACGTCTGCTAAGACGGTTATAAACTAGCCGACGTGGTGCAGTCGTTAAATCACACCTAGTCAATTAACCCCGGACGACCTTTATGGAAAGGGGGTACTGTTACTGTCCCAGGTCATAGGACAGTCCGGCCAATATCCGGCTCAAATAAATAGGATACAAAATTCTTGATCAAACCAATACGGAGAACAGTGTCCCTGACACATGGAATGCCGTGGTAAGATCATTGAAGATTCCAAATCAACTATCGGTAGCAAATCCATCAAAGATGCCAAATCATTTGTCGATAGTAACTCCAACTTTCGGCGCCAACAGTTCTACAATTGTCGGCAGCAACTGTTCACTCCAAATGCAAATTTAAGTGCACAGTTCCAAATAGTATCAAATGAAATGTCAAACAGTACCTAATTTGGTACAGTATCAAATGAAACCCAAATGCAACCCAAATCCACATGTAATTCAAATGAGTCTCCTTATGTTATAAAAGGAGCACCTCCCCTCTTCACAAATCACTTGAACATTTTCGGACTTAAATCCTAGAACCTAGAGAGAGAAGCTCCGAAGCAAATATTTCCACAAGTTCTTCCAAGATCTCTTGGAGTGCCTCGCCGGACTTCAATAAACTCCGATCACCTCAAGTCTGATCGTCCATCAAAGGTTAGCTACCTATAGCTCAAAGATCTCTTCACCAAACCAACCTTCTTCTTCTCAAATCCTCTAACCCAAACCATCCTAAGCCTATCCAGACTCAAGAACTCTGGATCAAAAATATCTCCAAATATTGTAACTTTAATTTCAAAGATATATTTCAAAGTTATTTCCTTTTAATTGCATCATTAGCTTCTTTTCTGCATCTACATCTAGCAGCTTCTAGTTCTATCCTTGGATTGAAGCCTACAGTCGAGCCTCTCAATTCCAAGATATAGACCTTGTTAAGCAGCTTTTATTTTTCTGCTTTTATTTTCTGCAAATCCATATCTTTTATTTCAGTTTATGGTTTATTTCTTTAATTTGTTTATTCTTCAAGCAATATAGTTCTGAGTAAGGTATTGCACCCATCTCAGTGTTAGTCTCCTTGCTGGATCGGAGTAAGGTATTGCACCTATCTCGTCCTGATTACCATACAGAACCAGGAGATCACTAGTTCCCTGGATTTTGGTTAATCTCGATCCTGTAATCTGTCTCGTCCTGATTACCATACAGAACCAGGAGATCACTAGTTCCCTGGATTTTGGTTAATCTCGATCCTGTAATCTGGTATCAGAGCCACGGTGGTGGTGGATTCGGTTTATTTCTTTGCAGATTTCTTTTCTTTTGTGTAATTATTTTCTTTTAAGTTTTTCGACGCGGTATATGCCTTTGGATTCTTGGGAGGAGTGGCAGAAGAGTGTAAGACCACGTTTGTGCCCAAGTCATGTTGGAAATACCATCTTAAAACTTAGATCTAGGTGATTACCCCAAGTTTAAGAATTCTCAAATTATGAGTCAATTACCCCGCTCCATGTCGATGAGATCGGCAGGTGAGGCAAGCACAAGTTCTAATGTGCTTGATTATGATGAACAAACCTCAAGAATTAACCGACGACTTCGAAGTTGGGATATGCCAAAAATTTCAAGAAATGATCTCTATGATCGAGATTGGTTCGGACTCGAAACAGTCAAGACCGTAGAACAAACTATAAATTTTACCCCACAAACTCAAGAAATCCAACTTTTTGATCCACTTACCCTACAAGAGTTATACAAAGACCGCAAATATAACTATGTCCATATTGGATTAGTCCAAGTGGCCATCAAACCCCTGCACCGAGAAGGACTCAACACTTCTATGTTGTTAGCCCTTCGTGACCAAAGGTTCCTGGAGTTCAATGATTCCTTATTGGGAGCCATTGAAACCAGTCTTTGTTATGGACCTGTCCATTTCAATGTTTATCCTGACATGTCCATAGCACTTGAAGACCCAAATATCTTACATTCACTCAAACTTAACCTTAAAACTCATGGTTACAAATTAATGCATGGAACCATCCCAATCTCTATTATCCATCGCATCAAATACAAGGCTATGAAGTCTGTCCAACCTCGTGCCAAAAGAACATCTTCAAAAGGCCAAACCCTTTACCTTGAGACTGATTGTATTCAGGGTCAAATTGTCTACCCCAAACTTTGCCGTTGGGAAGATATTTCTTTCCCTGAAGAATGGCAGCTGCAAACGACTGCTATTCCCCCTCAAGTCTCAAACACAAGTATCCGTTCTATTTCCCAGGATTCAGACGGATTAGTTGCCATTAGGTTCAACAGACAAACTACCCCTCCGGTTTACCAAAGTTCCAGAAGATCATGCTCTGAGGCATCGACTTCTTCTGACTTAAACCAATGGGTTTCTCAAACTAGGACAACTCCACCTTTCACTAACCTAGTTGGAGTTCAAAATAATCAACATATTGTCCATGGAACATACGAAGCCACTTCTTCTGTTCCTGAAACAACCCCTTCCGAAACCCATGATCAAAGGTCTCCTACTCAATCTGAGGTGGAACCTCCTCCTCCTCCTAAAGACCCTAAAACTGGTGGAGTCTACATGATTCAAGTAGAAACCAATTATCAAATTGACAAACCTTTACTTAGAACTAATTTTGAGTCTCAAAGGAACAAAGAAAAACGTGAATGGTTTTTAAAAACCTACAACCTTGAACAACAAGCTCAAATTAGAACAAATTGGTATAATTTTATGACAAATCTAAAAACAAATGTCTTCTTTTTTACATATTTTGATATTTATGCCCAAAATAATAATATTTTCTATCCTTGGCATAATCAAGTATGTACCCAAACTTCCTCTCATAAAGCTTGGACTCTTTATGAAGGACAAACCACTAATGCTATCCATCCTCCGGTGGAAAGCATCAAACATAACTACAAAAATAATGAGATAATAGCTTCTCCCTTCAAAATTGCTGAAAAAGAAGATACAAACCGAAGACAAATTGAACAATTAAATTTCACAAATTTAAGTCTTCAAACCATAGGTAATCAGCTTTCAAGAGTTGAAAACCTTGTCCAACCTAAACCTGTAGCCTCTTCATCCTTAACACCGGCTCCGGTTCCAACTTCTGTTTCTTTGTTCAAACCATATAATATTCCTCTGAAACAACAACTCGCCCTTAACAAATCTTTTGTTTTAGATCAAATTAACCAACGTTTGACTATCCTTAATGCTGCTGAAGCACATGTAAGTGATCCTCAAACACCTGTCCAAGACCAACCCTTAGATGAGCCATCGGCTGAATCAAACAATAGAGGTGTCCGCAACATCATAGGTTGTTCTTCAGATACTTCCTCAAGTTCTGAAGATGAGGATTTCCCTAAAATTAACCAAATTGGTCAAAGTTCAAACCAACATCCGGTCTTCCCTGACCTCCAAATTGAAGCTAGAGGAACTTGAGGAAGTATTATTACACCATACTTGATTATGCCAAGGATAGAAAATATTATTATTTTGGGCATAAATATCAAAATATGTAAAAAAGAAGACATTTGTTTTTAGATTTGTCATAAAATTATACCAATTTGTTCTAATTTGAGCTTGTTGTTCAAGGTTGTAGGTTTTTAAAAACCATTCACGTTTTTCTTTGTTCCTTTGAGACTCAAAATTAGTTCTAAGTAAAGGTTTGTCAATTTGATAATTGGTTTCTACTTGAATCATGTAGACTCCACCAGTTTTAGGGTCTTTAGGAGGAGGAGGAGGTTCCACCTCAGATTGAGTAGGAGACCTTTGATCATGGGTTTCGGAAGGGGTTGTTTCAGGAACAGAAGAAGTGGCTTCGTATGTTCCATGGACAATATGTTGATTATTTTGAACTCCAACTAGGTTAGTGAAAGGTGGAGTTGTCCTAGTTTGAGAAACCCATTGGTTTAAGTCAGAAGAAGTCGATGCCTCAGAGCATGATCTTCTGGAACTTTGGTAAACCGGAGGGGTAGTTTGTCTGTTGAACCTAATGGCAACTAATCCGTCTGAATCCTGGGAAATAGAACGGATACTTGTGTTTGAGACTTGAGGGGGAATAGCAGTCGTTTGCAGCTGCCATTCTTCAGGGAAAGAAATATCTTCCCAACGGCAAAGTTTGGGGTAGACAATTTGACCCTGAATACAATCAGTCTCAAGGTAAAGGGTTTGGCCTTTTGAAGATGTTCTTTTGGCACGAGGTTGGACAGACTTCATAGCCTTGTATTTGATGCGATGGATAATAGAGATTGGGATGGTTCCATGCATTAATTTGTAACCATGAGTTTTAAGGTTAAGTTTGAGTGAATGTAAGATATTTGGGTCTTCAAGTGCTATGGACATGTCAGGATAAACATTGAAATGGACAGGTCCATAACAAAGACTGGTTTCAATGGCTCCCAATAAGGAATCATTGAACTCCAGGAACCTTTGGTCACGAAGGGCTAACAACATAGAAGTGTTGAGTCCTTCTCGGTGCAGGGGTTTGATGGCCACTTGGACTAATCCAATATGGACATAGTTATATTTGCGGTCTTTGTATAACTCTTGTAGGGTAAGTGGATCAAAAAGTTGGATTTCTTGAGTTTGTGGGGTAAAATTTATAGTTTGTTCTACGGTCTTGACTGTTTCGAGTCCGAACCAATCTCGATCATAGAGATCATTTCTTGAAATTTTTGGCATATCCCAACTTCGAAGTCGTCGGTTAATTCTTGAGGTTTGTTCATCATAATCAAGCACATTAGAACTTGTGCTTGCCTCACCTGCCGATCTCATCGACATGGAGCGGGGTAATCGACTCATAATTTGAGAATTCTTAAACTTGGGGTAATCACCTAGATCTAAGTTTTAAGATGGTATTTCCAACATGACTTGGGCACAAACGTGGTCTTACACTCTTCTGCCACTCCGCCCAAGAATCCAAAGGCATATACCGCGTCGAAAAACTTAAAAGAAAATAATTACACAAGATTACAGGATCGAGATTAACCAAAATCCAGGGAACTAGTGATCTCCTGGTTCTGTATGGTAATCAGGACGAGATAGGTGCAATACCTTACTCCGATCCAGCAAGGAGACTAACACTGAGATGGGTGCAATACCTTACTCAGAACTATATTGCTTGAAGAATAAACAAATTAAAGAAATAAACCATAGACTGAAATAAAAGATATGGATTTGCAGAAAATAAAAGCAGAAAAATAAAAGCTGCTTAACAAGGTCTATATCTTGGAATTGAGAGGCTCGACTGTAGGCTTCAATCCAAGGATAGAACTAGAAGCTGCTAGATGTAAATGCAGAAAAGAAGCTAATGATGCAATTAAAAGGAAATAACTTTGAAATATATCTTTGAAATTAAAGTTACAATATTTGGAGATATTTTTGATCCAGAGTTCTTGAGTCTGGATAGGCTTAGGATGGTTTGGGTTAGAGGATTTGAGAAGAAGAAGGTTGGTTTGGTGAAGAGATCTTTGAGCTATAGGTAGCTAACCTTTGATGGACGATCAGACTTGAGGTGATCGGAGTTTATTGAAGTCCGGCGAGGCACTCCAAGAGATCTTGGAAGAACTTGTAGAAATATTTGCTTCGGAGCTTCTCTCTCTAGGTTCTAGGATTTAAGTCCGAAAATGTTCAAGTGATTTGCGAAGAGGGGAGGTGCTCCTTTTATAACATAAGGAGACTCATTTGAATTACATGTGGATTTGGGTTGCATTTGGGTTTCATTTGATACTGTACCAAATTAGGTACTGTTTGACATTTCATTTGATACTATTTGGAACTGTGCACTTAAATTTGCATTTGGAGTGAACAGTTGCTGCCGACAATTGTAGAACTGTTGGCGCCGAAAGTTGGAGTTACTACCGACAAATGATTTGGCATCTTTGATGGATTTGCTGCCGATAGTTGATTTGGAATCTTCAATGATCTTACCACGGCATTCCATGTGTCAGGGACACTGTTCTCCGTATTGGTTTGATCAAGAATTTTGTATCCTATTTATTTGAGCCGGATATTGGCCGGACTGTCCTATGACCTGGGACAGTAACAGTACCCCCTTTCCATAAAGGTCGTCCGGGGTTAATTGACTAGGTGTGATTTAACGACTGCACCACGTCGGCTAGTTTATAACCGTCTTAGCAGACGTTTTGGACCAAAACTTATTTGGTCGAGGAGGACTTTGCAGTGGTTGCCCGCCGAGATCGACGGGAAGTAACTTCTTTGAATTTGCTGGAGGAAGATGCCGTAAGACTGTCAGGGACAAAGTCAGGGTCAACCTCGTATGGATCTTGCCCATAGCAGAGCTCATGAGCAGGAACAGATCTTTGCATGGATTTGAGGCTGTAGGCATCATCACTGGAGCCTTCATTGTCTTCATTGTCGGAGTCGGAACCGAGCTCTGCAAGACGAGCACGAAGGGCTTCCTTCTCACTTTTGGTGCTTGATTTGGAGGAGCTTTGGATTTTTGGAACAGGCTGGAGACCTGTGAGGCTTTTGATTAATGCATTTTTCTCGCATTTGGAGACATCACAGTTGTCCCACCATTTGATATTAAAAGACCGGCAGAGAACTGGGGCAATCCAGTCATTAACCTGATAGTCATAAATTTGAAATTCCCAGAATAGAATCCATGCGAGGCGGCAATGGAAAAAGAATCTGAGAAGATTAGGTTGGTGAGGTTGCGGTATTGAGTTTTGAGAAAATATTTGGAAGGAATCTTGAATTTGTGGAGGAAGGATTTCTTCCAAAGGTCCATATTGGTCCCACCATTTGGGAAACCAATTGGGGGTTTGGTTATTGAATTTGTATTCAAAACAGAAGAACCAAGAATGGCGGTTGGTCCTATTTTGAAAAGTGAAGGCTTTGAACCAGGCTTCCTGGTAATCCATGTATGTAAAATTTTGTGGGGAAAAGACATTTGAAAAGCTCCTTTGGTTCATTGGATGAGTCCCCCAGTCTTGGAGAGACAGGATTTTGCAAATGGTTACAGTTGTGTGTGTAACCAGAGTTGGGTTGGTTCTGTCATAATTGAGTTTGAGTCTGATAGAATCAGTTTCTACGAGAATATACTCGTAGTATTCTTGATTTTTTGCTTGAGAATTGGAATAGTGATTCCATCCTTTGTAGAAAACTGCTTGTGCCATCATGATTGGCGAATCAAGATATTTGTATAAGGGCTCTTCAACAGTGAAGAGGTCTTCTTTGCATGGCTTTTCATAATATTGGCTTTTGAGTTTGGAACCTTGTGCAGTTTGAAGCGGTTTGGCTTGTGTAGTTTGGAGGCTGGAACTAGCCTTATTTGTGGGTTGGATAGATCCTGCGGTAGAGCCTACTACCACAGCATGAGAATAAGGTGTTTTGGTGGTAGCCATTTGGGTCTGGCTACGGGTAACAATTTGGTTTGTTGGTGCAGCAGATGCAGCGGCAGCACCATAACTAGATTTGGATTTGACAATGGAATTTGAGGAGGTGGACTCCTTAGGGGGAGCCATCCTGATAAGGTTAATTTGAGGAGTCTGGCCCTGTAAGAATTCACGGGTAAGAAAGTCAGGGACAAAATTGGATTCTCCTTTAATATATTCTATTTGAAATTCAAAAATTGATAATAAGGCTTGCCATCGGGCAAAAATTTGTTTTGATGCAAGATTTGAAACATCATTTTGTAAAACATATTTAGCTGCGCTACAATCAACACGAACTAAAAATGGTTTATTTAATAATGTATTTTGAAATTTTTGAATGCAGAGAACAATTGATAAAATCTCCTTTTTGATGGTACTGTAATTCTTTTGAGCAGAATTCCAAATACCAGAAGTAAATTGGACTAACTGTTCTTTGTTATTATCAGGAAGTCTTTGTTTAAGAATTCCTCCATAACCAATGTCAGAGGCATCAGTTTCGACAATTTTGAATGCCTCAGGGTTAGGAATAAATAAACAAGGAATTTCTTTGACAAGTTTTTTAATCGTTTGAACGGCATTTGTTTGGGTTTGAGACCAGGGAGTTGGTTTCTTTTTAAGCCGAAGATAAAGAGGTTCGGCAATCTTACTGATTTGAGGAAGAAAATCTCGAACGTAATTTAGACTTCCTAAAAATCTTTGTAGTTGAGTTTTATCTAAGATTTGGTCAGGGAATTTTTCTCCAAAGGTAATGGCACGATCAATAGGGGTAAGAGTACCCTTTTCAATTAAGTGTCCAAGGAACCTTACCTTGGTAAGAAAGAATTCCATTTTTCTCTTTGATAAAACAAGACCATTTGATTTAATAATTTGGTAGAACGTTCTTAGGTGTTTGAAGTGTTGCTCAACAGAATTTGAGAAAACCAAGACATCATCAATATAGACAATGGTGAATTGTCCATAAGGATTGAATATGTCATTCATAATTTTCTGAAATTCACTTGGGGCATTTTTGAGGCCGAATGGCATTACGTTCCATTCATATAGGCCAAAGGGGGTTGTGAAGGCGGTTTTATAACGATCCTTATCATGGATTTGGATCTGCCAGAAACCAGACTTCATATCGAATTTGGAAAAGATTTTTGCTTGGTAAATTCTTTGTAAAAGGTCCTTTTGATTTGGGATTGGATATCTGACCCATTGGAGGGCATCATTTAAGGGTTTGTAATTGACTACAAGCCGAGGAGTGCCTCTTTCAATTTCAGCAGCCTTATTGACATAGAAGGCTGTACAACTCCAAGGTGAGGTACTGGGTCGGATAAGTTTTTTGGCTAAGAGATCATTGATCTCTTCTTTGCAAGTTTCAAGAAGGGTTTGATTCATTTGGGCAGGTCGTGCCTTAGTGGGGATTTGAATATCTGAGAACCCAGTAGCATAAGGTAGAGTGACCATGTGCTGCTTGCGATGCCAAAAAGCATCTGGAACATCAGAACAAAGATTGGTCTCAAATTTTGTTTTAATTTGATTAATCTGTTGGATAGTTTTGGGATTTTTAAGATGATCAGAGATTCTTTCATGGAGAAGCTCTGTTTTGAGAAAATTTAATTGTTTAATTTTCCTAATGCTTTGGTCATCAGAATTTTGGGCTTGTAAGAATGGGAAGACTATTTTTTGTCCTTGGAACTTAGTAGAAATCCCGTCTTGAGTTATTTTGAAAGGTTTGATTTTTTCTAAGAATGGTTGACCGAGGATTATGGTTTGGTCAAGATCCTTAGCAAGGATGAAAGTTTGGGGAAGGCAAAGGCCTTGGTTACAGACATGGGTATTTGAAAGTTTGTATTGAACATTTAACCCAGATCCATTTGCCGTATTAAGGCGTTGGGTTGTTCTTTCATAGAACTGGGTTGGAATAGCACCTTCGTTGATACAGTTGGCATTTGCACCAGAATCAACTAAGGCAAGGGCTGAAAATTTGAATGAAGCATTAATAACTAAGGTTATGCGAACATACCAATTTTGACATGATATGGTAGCCACAAAACCAGGAATTGTAGGATTTGGCTCAACAAGTTCTTGATTTGCAAAAGGGTTTATTAGAGGCTCGTTATTTGAAGTTGAAGCCTGTTGGTTTTGATGTCTGTTTAAGAGGGCTATTTGTTGCTTAATTTGTTTTATTTCATACTGCAGAGATGCAGTAGTAGTTTCAAGGGATTTGATTCGTCCAGAATGATCAGGGACAGTTGGTTTTGATATTTTATCAAATTTTTGCATAATTTGATGAAGGTTGTAAGGTTGAGGAGAATTTTGGGTAGAAACATTGTTTCTGAGATGCTCAAGGCAGACCTTCTTTTGTTCTGGGTCTGCTAAGCTATCAATATAATCAAAAATGTTTGAATTTGGAGATGCACGAAGCATCCGGACAGATTTGGGAACACAATCATCACAGCTAAGTCCAATAATACAAGAATCACAATTACATGCTTGAAAATTCTCATTATTGGAAGAACTGGAAGAATTATGTTCAGAGGCTTGAATTTGGTTAAGTTTATGATATTCATCTTCAGAGGAAGATGAGGAAGTTTCTTGGAATAGAGCAAGAATTTGAGTCTTATCTTGCTCAGAAATTTGTAAGGAATTGATTTTATTTGAAACTCTACAAAATTTGGCTATATGACCAGGCTTACCACATTTGAAACATCCTTGTGTGGTTTTATCTGGGTTTTGATTTTTAAAATTTTTAGGTGCCTTGAAAGGCTTTCTATATTTGTTATACTTTGGTTTTGAAGGAGTCTTATGGTAAAACTCAGGGGTTGTGAATGGTCTGTTAGACACATATTTTTTGGATTTGTGAAAATTTTTATAGAATTTGCGAGAAGATTTATGTTTTTGTTTAGATGGAGGTCTGAGAGGTGGAAATCCGAATTGTTCGCAGAATCCTCCTAACTCTCGTTTGTAAGACTTGTTTTCTTTATGGATTTGTTTCTTTAATCTAATGTCAGTACAGAGAGCAAGACCCTCTTCATGAATTAGACTAATAATTTGGCCATAGGACATTTGGTCATAGGGAATGATCCCATCATTTTCTTTCCTAAGGCGTTGTTTGATTTTTTCAGAAAACAGAGTTGGTAGTCCTGTAAGAAATTTTTCTTTCCAACAGGGAAGGTTTGCATCAGGTCTGGTTAAAACTTTGGTTAAGAAAGTATCTTTGTACCATTTGAAATCATGTAATTTCTTACATCTAAGGTTTGATAATTGTTCAGCTGTTCTATCTTTGAGACGAGAGGGATTTCCTAAAAAGTAATTTGCAATGCTGAAAATAAGGGTATTAACAGCATCCTCAATAGGAATGCCTTCTCCATCAAGAAGGGGAACACCATCAGGTGTGATTCGAACAGCCATTAAAATTTCTGTTTTTTGGACATCAGTCAGGACATAATCCCACCAACCTTTGAGTTGGCCAGTGAAGCCAGAAACAAGCAAGGTAGCTACAGCACTATCAGGCGTATTCTTGATACGGTGTGCGTTGCTAACCATGGTCATTTCTTGGAGTTTGTTCATGAGATTATGTTCAGACAGACCATCTATGTTCCATTCATAGATGATTCCACTTTGGTAAGAAGCCTGAGGAGCAGTTCCTCTAGCTTCAATTTGGAGGTCAGGGAAGACCGGATGTTGGTTTGAACTTTGACCAATTTGGTTAATTTTAGGGAAGTCCTCATCTTCAGAACTTGAGGAAGTATCTGAAGAACAACCTATGATGTTGCGGACACCTCTATTGTTTGATTCAGCCGATGGCTCATCTAAGGGTTGGTCTTGGACAGGTGTTTGAGGATCACTTACATGTGCTTCAGCAGCATTAAGGATAGTCAAACGTTGGTTAATTTGATCTAAAACAAAAGATTTGTTAAGGGCGAGTTGTTGTTTCAGAGGAATATTATATGGTTTGAACAAAGAAACAGAAGTTGGAACCGGAGCCGGTGTTAAGGATGAAGAGGCTACAGGTTTAGGTTGGACAAGGTTTTCAACTCTTGAAAGCTGATTACCTACCTATGGTTTGAAGACTTAAATTTGTGAAATTTAATTGTTCAATTTGTCTTCGGTTTGTATCTTCTTTTTCAGCAATTTTGAAGGGAGAAGCTATTATCTCATTATTTTTGTAGTTATGTTTGATGCTTTCCACCGGAGGATGGATAGCATTAGTGGTTTGTCCTTCATAAAGAGTCCAAGCTTTATGAGAGGAAGTTTGGGTACATACTTGATTATGCCAAGGATAGAAAATATTATTATTTTGGGCATAAATATCAAAATATGTAAAAAAGAAGACATTTGTTTTTAGATTTGTCATAAAATTATACCAATTTGTTCTAATTTGAGCTTGTTGTTCAAGGTTGTAGGTTTTTAAAAACCATTCACGTTTTTCTTTGTTCCTTTGAGACTCAAAATTAGTTCTAAGTAAAGGTTTGTCAATTTGATAATTGGTTTCTACTTGAATCATGTAGACTCCACCAGTTTTAGGGTCTTTAGGAGGAGGAGGAGGTTCCACCTCAGATTGAGTAGGAGACCTTTGATCATGGGTTTCGGAAGGGGTTGTTTCAGGAACAGAAGAAGTGGCTTCGTATGTTCCATGGACAATATGTTGATTATTTTGAACTCCAACTAGGTTAGTGAAAGGTGGAGTTGTCCTAGTTTGAGAAACCCATTGGTTTAAGTCAGAAGAAGTCGATGCCTCAGAGCATGATCTTCTGGAACTTTGGTAAACCGGAGGGGTAGTTTGTCTGTTGAACCTAATGGCAACTAATCCGTCTGAATCCTGGGAAATAGAACGGATACTTGTGTTTGAGACTTGAGGGGGAATAGCAGTCGTTTGCAGCTGCC
>NW_024868965.1:0-21395 GCF_013358625.1 Macadamia integrifolia
TCCAGGATGGAGAAATCACCTAAATTTCTCTTGGAATTAGGGCAACCAAGCAGGGCCTTCCAATTTCTATAATCAAGGTCAACCTAGACTCCAAAGGCCTCCTTTTTCACAACAATATTTTTTCCAAAATACTTTTCCTAGGTCAAATATAGGACCTCAGGCTAGTTTTTCTAGGGCCCCTCTCCTATCATCTTATCAGCAACCCCCTGGGTTTACCAACACTGGAAAGGTAAGTAGAATAAGTGACTTGAAAAAAAATATGGCCCTCCTCATGACAAGCCATAAAAATCTTACGAGAGAACTCACTCAAGTTGTCTCAATTATGCATGAGAGGGAGAAAGGAACTTTACCCAGTCAACCAGAGCCTAACCCTAGGCATCATTAGCCTGTTATTTCACAAACATCAACTAATGCCTCACTGAATATAGTACAAGGTCAGACCCAACAAGGGCCCTCTAACCAATGTAATGTTGTTTATGTCCTTACGAGTGGTAGAGAGTACCAACAGAGCATTCCTAAATCTTTCTCATCTATTACTCATGTTAACGCTCTTTCAGTTGAGGACACAAGTGTGCCTCTTGTTTCAGGTTCGTCTGATGAACCTAAAGATTTTTTTAAAAATAAAGATGATTTGGTTGAGAAAACCAAAAATGATTCTTCTGAACAGGGGCAAATCCTTAACAGTCCTTATGTTCATCCTGTCCCATTTCCTAATCGCTTGGTAAACAAAAGGAAGACTGCTTCCATGGATAAAATTTTAGAAGTCTTCAAAAAGGTAGAAGTGAACATCCCCCTTTTGGATGCCATATCTTAGATCCCCGCCTATGCAAAGGTACTGAAAGATTTGTGTACTCACAAACGTATCACTAGTGTGCCCAAAAAGACATTCTTGGCAGGTAACATTAGTTCCATAATTACTCAGCCTATAGTAGCCAAGTATAAGGATCCAGGGAGCTCTACCATATCTTGTGTCATAGGCAACACCTACATTAAGCATGCCTTACTTGACCTTGGCGCAAATGTGAATCTTTTACCTTACCATGTGTACAAGCAACTTGGATTAGGAGAATTGAAAGCCACTGGAACTACTCTTCAGTTGGCAGATAGGTCTGTTAAAATTCCTAAAGGGATGTTGAGGATGTCTTACTAAAGGTGGGGGAATTTATTTTCCCTGTTGATTTCATTGTGTTAGATACCAAGCCCTTCTCAACCGAGGATGAGATCTCAATAATTCTAGGAAGACCATTCTTGGCTACCGGTAATGCATTAATCAACTGTTGGAATGGTTTCCTAAGATTTGTTTTTTGTAACCAAACTATTGAGTTTAACATGTTTAGGATAGGCAAGCAACCACATATGGAAGAAGAGATTAATATGATTGAGGATTTTCTGGATTTTTCTGATGATTTAATTACCAACTTTTATATTAATTTTGATTCCAAATTCCAAGAGTGTATGGATGAGTTGGATGATGATAGTGAAAATTTCTTTTCTAAAATCTTGAGTCTTCACACACCTGTGGAGCCCTTAGGACCCATTTCCAATTCCATTCCCAAACCTTCCATAGTTGAGCCCCCTAAGCTAGATCTTAAGGAGTTGCCATCTAATTTGAGGTATGCTTTCTTAGGGCCTGACCAGACTCTTCCTGTAATAATTTCTTCAAATTTGACTTCTAGCCAGGAAGAGGAGTTACTTAAAGTATTAAAAGATAATAAGAAAGCCCTAGGTTGGACCATGGCTGATATCAAGGGTATAAGCCCTTCTATTGTGCAACATCATATACATCTTATGGATGATTCCAAATCATCCATGGAACCCCAAAGAAGAGCTAATCCAGTGATGATGGAAGCTATTAAGAAAGAGATCCTAAAGTATTTGGATCATGGAATAATTTATCTTATTTCTGACAGCCAATGGGTAAGCGTTCACGTAGTGCCTAAGAAGTCTGGTGTGACTGTAGTTCCCAATGCCAATAATGAACTAATTCCAACCTGCTTCCAATCTAGGTGGAGAGTGTGCATAGACTATAGGAAACTTAATGTGGCAACCTGGAAGGACCACTTCTCCTTACCATTCATTGACCAAATGTTAGAGAGGTTAGCTAGACATAAATACTATTATTTTCTTGATGGATATTCCGGCTATAACAAGATCCCAATTGCTTTAGAGGACCAACATAAGACCACTTTTACATGCCCATATGGAACATTTGCTTACAGGCGTATACCCTTGGGGCTTTGCAATGCCCCTGCTATGTTCCAACGATGCATGATGAGCATATTTTCTGACATGGTCAAAAAATTCTTAGAAGTATTTATGGATGACTTTTCAATTCATGGGAATTCCTATTCTGAATGTCTTCATCATCTTTCTCTAATTTTGAAAAAGTGCATATCTAAGAATTTGATTTTGAATTGGGAGAAATGCTATTTCATGGTTAAATCTGGTATTGTTTTAGGTCATGTAATATCCGAGGAGGGAATTAAGGTAAATAGAGCCAAAGTGGATTTAATTGATAATTTACCACCTCCTCAATCCATTAAGGACGTCCGATCTTTTCTAGGGCATGCGGGCTTCTACAGAAGGTTTATTAAGAATTTTAGTCAGTTAGCCTGACCTCTCACTTCATTACTTGCCAAAGATCAAACTTTTGAGTTTTCTAAACAGTGCCTAGAATCGTTCAAACAACTTAAGAAGGAGTTGACCAATGCACCCATTGTTCAACCACCTGTTTGGACTGAACCTTATGAACTGATGTGTGATGCTTCGGATTTTGCCATAGGAGTAGTTTTGGGTCAAAAGATTAATAAGTTGTCCACTGTCATTTATTATGCTAGTAGGACATTAAATGATGCACAACTCAATTATACAACCACTGAAAAAGAATTTTTGGTGGTTGTGTTTGCATTAGAAAAGTTTTGGCCTTACTTAGTTGGTTCACATGTGGTAGTGTGTACTGATCATTTTACTCTCAGATACTTAGTTCAGAAGAAGGATGCCAAAACCCATCTCATTAGGTGGGTTTTACTTTTGCAAGAGTTTGATTTAGAAATTAGGGATAAAAAAGGAATTGCAAACCTAGTTACAGACCATTTATCTCGGCTTCCCAATTCCTTGACTATCGATTCTCCAGTCAACAAGAACTTTCCAGATGAACAGTTATTTACAGTGTCGAATGATCCATGGTTTGCTGACATTGTCAACTTCTTAGTTTCAAGTGTGACTCTGGATCACTGGTCCACCTAAGATAAGTATAGGTTTCATTCCCAAGTTAAGCACTTTTTCTGGGATGATCCTTATTTGTTTAAGATATGTCCAGATTAAATTATCCAATGATGTGTTTCTGATCATGAGCAACATTCTATTCTCTCTTTTTGTCATGATCATGCATGTGGTGGGCACTTTGGATCTAAGAAGACCACCGCAAAGGTGCTCTAATGTAGATTCTATTGGCCCACTCTTTTTAGAGATGCTTTTGATTTTTGCAAGGCTTGTCCCGCCTGCCAGTCTTTTGGCCATATCAATAAGAGGAGGAACATGATGCCTCTCAATCCTATTTTGGTAGTTGAGATCTTTGATGTATGGGGCATCGATTTTATGGGACCATTTCCTAATTCCTTTAGGAATTTGTACATACTATTGGCCGTTGATTATGTTTCTAAATGGATAGAAGCCATACATTGTAAAACTAATGACTACAAAGTAGTGGTCCAGTTTAAAAGAGAATATTTTTTCTCGCTTTGGTGCACCACGTGCAATAATTAGTGATAGGGGTACTCATTTTTGTAATCGACCTTTTAAGACCCTAATGAAAAAGTATAGGATCACCCTTAAGTTTTCTACCCCTTATCACCTCAAACTAGTGGCCAAGTGGAGGTGTCTAATAGGCAGATCAAATAAATTTTGGAGAAAACTGTTAATCCCAACTGTAAGGATTGGTCCCTTAGGCTTATTGATGCTTTGTGGACCCATCGGACTGCATTCAAGATTGATCTTTGTCAGTCTCCCTACCGTTTGGTGTATGGGAAAGCTTATCACTTACCAGTTGAGTTGGAGCATAAGGCCTTTTGGGCCATCAAGAAGCTTAACTTTGATTTTTCTGATGCGGGAATTCATCATAAGATCCAACTATCTAAGTTTGAGGAACTTAGGAATGAAGCCTATGAAAGTTCTAGGATTTACAAGGAAAATACCAAAGCTTTCTATGATAAACACATTTTGCGTAAATCTTTTACAATTGGTGATAAGGTCTTATTGTACAACTCTCGATTGCATCTTTTTTCTGGTAAGCTTAGATCCCGATGGGATCGCCTATTTGTTGTTCACAATGTATATCCCCATGGGGCTGTGGAGATTTTGAATCCAGGAATAGGGGTAATTTCGAAGGTTAATGGTCAGCGTTTGAAACCATTCCTCGAGTTTCCTAATACTAGTAGTGAAGAGGTCATGGATCTCTACGAACCTCTTTACACTGATGATTAACTTTTAATCAGGTATGACCCCCTTGCATTGTCTTCGTTTTTAATTCTTTCCATGCATTGAGGACATTGCATAACTTAAGTGTGGGGGAGGGAAACCAGTTTCTACTTTTTCCACTTTGTTTTATTTGTTTTTTTTTTTTTTTTTTGAGCTTACTAAAGGATGAAGTCCTACTTTGGCTTTTGGTTAATGATCATACCATTCGGTTGCTTGATGTATGAAAATAAAAGTTTTGACTAACGTACCTATTTTGAACGTATAAAAACCCTGTTGAGAAGAAAGAAACAAGTCTGTGTCTTAAGATGAGACTTTCTTTTGAAAAATAAAAGACCCCTGTTTTATGGTGTTGGACCATATGTAAGTCTGTGGGTTCCTTATACTTTTGATTTGGAGTTGAGACCTTTTTAATTTGGCATGGGTTGACAAATGCATAATTTTAAATGAAATGTGAAATGTGGTGTAAAGAAGAATAAGAGCTGATTCCCTTAGAACTAGACAGGGCATTGCGCCTCAGGAAGCGTGGTGTCTTGATCGAAATTCCTTAGGAGGAAACTTCTGAAGGAACTCTAGCATCATTGTCTTTGTGGGCATATGCAAAAAGTGAAGCTACATAGTAACTTGAGTGTCTGGTGTTTGCTCCACCATTTCATTCAGGCCAAAAGTAGTGGAGTAGAATAGAGTTTAAGCGAAAAAAAAAAGAGAAAAAATGTGCAAATGTCATTAATGCTTAATAATATGTTTTGGTCAAAAAAACTTCAACGCCTTAGTCATTGGTTCCCTATTTCTTCACAAGTGGTTTTACTTTAAGATAAGGATGTTTTGGAAGAGACGAGGTGAGTTCCAAATTAAGAAATATGCTAGTGCCTGGAATTGATCAAGGGTAATAAAAGTTCAAGTGTGGGGGTCCCTTGTAAGAAAAATTATCTTTGCTCTGGATCGGTATGAGCCTTACCTTTAGCCAAGGTTGGGATTTATTTATTTTGAATTTTGGATGTATATTCACTACAAACACCCACGAGACACAACTCGTCCACTAAGGTAACTTAGGGGTTTAAAGGCTTGTTGCATGTGCTAAATGCAACCGTGATTCCTACGAAAGTGAGTTAAGCTTTTTCTTTCATTTCTTTATTTATTTATCTTGCTCGAGGACGAGCAAAAGTCAAGTATGGGGGAATTTGATGAGCACAATAATGTGTGAAATCTTAAGGATATAAGTGTACATTTTGCCCCACTTTGGATAGTACCACTTTTATTTTTCTTTTTTTTTTTTAGTTTCCAAGTCTACAAGAGAAAGTGCCTAAAGTGAATCAAGAACCAGTCCAAAGGTGGGACCCACTCATTGGTACCACATCCTCTCTCCTACAAAATCCTGAAGATTATTTTCTCTTCTTGCCACCTCACAAAATCTTGAAGATGCTATGCAGAGATTCCTTTCTGATTTAATCAAGATTGCAAGATATTGGTGAATATTGTAAGGAAGGAATAGAATTTGTTAATTTTGGAAACAGATTCTCTCTTTCCTCACACAATATCTCAGAGAATGAGGATTTTTACCAAGATTCAATTTTATTTTCTTTCTTTTCTTAAAGAAGACTTGTAGAAGGAAGGAGGCAAGAAAAAAACCCTATAAAAGCCCCTTCCTCCCCCCTCCTATTTTATTATTCCCCTTAGTTTATTTTCTAGTTTATGCTTAGTTTTCTTCTCTCTCTCCCTCTCTCACTCTTTAGTTTTAGTTCTTCTCTATTTTTGCTTTAATCATTTTTGTAATAGTTTTTTATGTCAATTAATGCAAGCACTCTTTTATTCCTATTCAGCCTTTTATGTTTATGATTTATGTAATTGAGTTGTAATTTTTAAAGTTATAGTTCTAGGCTTAGATCTAGGTGACAAGATCACGAACCATGGAGCATATTTTTTTTCAAGTTCAGTTTTTTTTTTTTAAGATTTGTTTTCTCTAGTACTAGAAATTTCGGATTTGATTTATTCCAGATCTGGTTTTTAATACTGGTAGTATCTCAAATCACCCAAGCTTTCAAGTTCAAGCATTGATTCAAGTAAGTAGGCTCCTTCAGTAGTCTTCTCTCCCCCCTCTCATTCCCTCTTCTGACTACCTTTTCTTTCTTAATTTAAGATTTTAATTTCAGTCATTACATTATTGCTATCCCTTTCCCCCAAGGTTCATGGCTAGTGTATGTATTGGCTTTGCCTCTCCTAGCCATAGAACCATCAATTTATTGCTTTTATTTTAATTATCTCTCTTTCCCTAAAGCCAAGTAGAGTAACCCTTGTAAGAGTGACTCTCTGGTCAAGTAGGGAAGCTCATATTATGATGCATCCCTCGGGCGAAGTAGAGAAACCTACTTGTGAGTCTCTCTCTAGCTTTCTCCCCTTTCTTTTACTTTATTTTTATTTCAGCATTTTTTTTCCTTTATTTTTTTTTATATTTTTTTAAATTATGTGGGTTGTTTATTTTCAGTTATTTATTTATTTAATTTTAATTACGTGGCTTGCGTCTTTAAATTCTTAGATGATGAATGGTTAAGACGTTATTTTAGATACATATGTTTAGGACGGTAATTAGAATTAGATCACAACAATTAATCGGTTCACTTTTGCATTATTAAAAGAAGTAAAAAAATAAAATGGCTACTCTCCCTGTGTTTGACCCGTAGCTACACTGATCCGTATGCTTGCGGTTACATTTTAAATCCCAACATGTTTGCTCCACCATAACATGTTTAGTTAAAAACACTCTAATGCCTTAGCCCTTGGTTCCCTACTACTTTACAAGTGGTCTTACCTTAAGATAAGAATGTTTTGGAAGAGACAAGGTGAGTTTCGGATTAAAAAATATGCCACTGTCTAAAATTGATATGGGGTAATAAAAATTCAAGTGTGGGGGTCCCTAGATCAAGCATAAGAGGAATTATCTTTGCTTCGGATCTGTAAGGCTCTTACCTGTAGCCAAGGTTGGGATTTGTTTTTTTCTGAATTTTGGGTGTATATTCATTGCAAACACCCACGAGACACAACTCGTCCTCTAGGGGTGACCTAGTGGTTTAAAGGCTTGTTGCACATGCTTAGTGCAACCGTGATCCTACGAAAGTGAGTTAGGTTTTTTGTTGTTTACTTTTTATTCTTTTTGTTTTGTTCGAGGACTAACAAAGTCTAAGTGTGGGGGAATTCTGATGTGCACATTTATGTTTGAAATCTTAGATATTAAAGCATGCATTTTTACATATTTAGAATGGAGCTACCTTGGGTTTTACTCTTTTTTTTTGCAGGATTTGTATTTTAAAGGCCTTAGGGACTATCAGGAGCTATATCTCCATTTTACACTTAAAGAGGTCTATTTCTTTTCATGGCTATGAAGATGACGAAATTCTGACCAAGATGGACGTGTTGTATTAAAATTACACATTCGTTGTGACACCCAGACACACGATTATTCTTTTCGGGCCAGAAAAAAGAAGAATGGACCAGAAGAGAACTGAGATGCAGGCCTAACCTGTCTACAGTTGTCCCAGGGGTACAAGTGAATATTCAAGATGCCAACAAAGTAGGAGGGACCCACCTTAGGTGCCACCTTCTCTCACCTTAGGCGATTCTCTATTTTTTGAGATTTTTTGAAGATTTTCTCTCTCCTAATTTCCACTTAAAGACAAGGGGCATAGACGAAAATTCCAAATAAATTAGAAGATTGTCCAAATCTTGGAAAATCATCCAAGAGAGGATGCTACCAATGTTTGAAAAATAAAGAAAAAAAAGCGAAAAAAAGGGAATTAAAGTTTCCTATTTTATCTTCCCATCTCTCTCAATCCAAACCAAATCAAATCCTTTTCTTTCCTTTTCTCCCCTATTTTCACTCCCTTTTTCTCCAAATTCCTAACCTCCACGTCATCACACAAATTTGGCCAAGTGGCTGCACACAAAAGAGAAAAAAAATTAGGAAAAAAGTAAGAAATAAAAAAAATGCCCCCTCTTTCCTATTTTATCTCTCTCCCCTATCCCTATAAATACAAACCGTCCAAGGGGGGTGATCAATCTCCTCTCCTAGAGCGTTCTTTTTTTCTAGTTTTCTTCTTCTAGGTTTTAGTTGAGCTCTCTCTCTCTCTCACTCTTTAGTTATTCTTCTTACTTTTTTTTTTTTTAAAGCAAGTACTTTTGTAATTTTTTTTATTAATGCAAGTCTTTGTCTATGCTATTCAAGTTTTTATTGTTCATGCAATTCAAGTTATTCAAGTTGTAATAATTTTAATTTACTAGTTCAAGACTTAGATCTAGGTGACAAGAATCAAGCTTTGAAGTATCTCTGTTCAAGTGCAAGCTTTTCTTCGAGATTTGTCTTCTCCAAGCTTAGCAATTTTAGATTTGGTTTATTCTAGATCTGGTTTTTAGGGCTAGTAGTATTTCAAATCGACCAAGTTTTCAAGTTCAATTATTGAAGTTCAGGTAGGTAGGCTTCTACAGTAGTTGTTAGGATTTAAAATATAACCACAAGCATACGGATCAGTGTAGCTATGGGTCGAAAACAAGGAAAGCAGCCACTTTATTTTTGGCTTTTTTTAATAATGCTAAAGTGAACCGATTAATGGATGTGATCTAATTCTAACTACCGTCCTAAACATATGTATCTAAAATAACGTCCTAACCATTCGGCATCTAAGAATTTAAAGACGCAAGCCACGCAATTAAAATTAAATAAATAAATAACTGAAAATAAACAACCCACGCAATTAAAAAGCAATGAAGAAACAAATGCTAAAATAAAAATAAAGTAAAAAAAAGGGGATAAAGCTAGAGAGAGGCTCACAAGTAGGTTTCTTTACTTAGCCTGAGGGATGCATCATAATATGAGCTTCCCTACTTGACCAAAGAGTCACTTTTACAAGGGTTACTCTACTTGGCTATAGGGAAAGTGAGGCAATTAAAATAAAAATAATAAAATGATGGTTCTATGGCTAGGAGGAGAAAAGCTAACACATACACTAGCCATGAACCTTGGGGAAAAGGGATAGTAATAATATTACGACTGAAATTAAAATCCTAAATTAAGAAAGAAAGGGTAGTCAGAAGAGGAATTGAGAGAGGGGGGAGAAGACTATTGAAGAAGCCTACCTACCTGAATCAATGCTTGAACTTGAAAGCATGGGTGATTTGAGATATTGCCAACCCTAAACACCAAATCTGGAATGAACCAAATCTGAAATTTCTAGGCCTGGAGAAAATAAATCTAGAAAAAAAAACTGAACTTGAAAAAGAGATGCTCCACGGCTCGTGATCTTGTCACCTAGATTTAAGCCTAGAACTATAACTTAAAAATTACAACTCAATTGCATAAATCATAAACATAAAAGCCTGAATAAAAATAAAAGAGTTCTTGCATTAATTGAAATAAAAATCTATTACAAAAGTGATTAAAACAAAAAATAAAAAAGAACTAAAACTAAAGAAAGTGAGAAAGAGAGAGAGAGAGAGAGTAACTAAAAAAAAACTCTAGAAGAAGAATGAAGTGTCTCTCCTCCTCTTATATGAGTTGAATATATAGGGAATGGGGAGGTAGGATAACAAATTTCTCTTTCCTAAAAGGGAAAACCCACAATTGGTAGGTGAGATCTTTTGAGACCAAAAGTACTAAGGTGGCGGAGAGAGAAGAGAGAAATAAACTTGGAGAAATTTTCTATATTTTTTTTGCTTATTTTCTTTTTTTTTTTTCTTTCTTCAAATCTTGTGCACAACCCTTGTTGGCCGATTTTTTTTTTTCTTTCCCTTGGACGATTTTTCTTCTTGCTTTGTGTGATGGCCGATTTTTTTTCTTTCCCTTGGACGATTTTTCTTCTTGCTTTGTGTGATGGATGATTTTTTTTTCTTTCCCCTGGACGATTTTTCTTATTGCTTTGTGTGATTTGGACAATCTTCTGGTAATGATGTAGAGGAGAGAGAAGATTTGGACAAGATTTATTTCTCCTTTTTTTTTTTTCTCTTCTCGCGCAAGAAACCCTTCCCACGATTTTCTTTGCTTTAAAGATTTGGAAAATCTTCTAATTTGATGTGAAAATCCCCTCCATGCCCTTAGTGCTTTAAGTGAATGAAAAGTAGGAAATCTTTAGCAAAATTCTCTAAAAAAAAGACAACCATAAACTTGAGACCTCCTGGTGAGCAAGGGAATTTTGCACACCATAGCTCACCAACTACACTAGGTAGTTGTTGTTGGAAAGATATGACGCCTGATATTGCTTAAGGCCTTTAAAATACAAAACCTATAAAAAGAGAGTAAAACCCAAGGTAGCTCCATTCTAAATATGTAAAAATACATGCTTTACTACTTAGATTTCACACATAAATGTGCTCATCAGAATTCCCCCACACTTAAACTTTGCTAGTCCTGGAGCAAAACAAAAAGAAAATAAAACTAAAATGTAAATAACAAAAATCTTAACTCACTTTTGTAGGAATCACGATTGCACTTAGCATGTGTAACAAGCCTTTAAACCCCTAGGTCACCCCTAGTGGACGAGTTGTGTCTTGTGGTTGTTTCAATGAATATACACCCAAAATTCAGAATAAACAAATCCCAACCTTGGCTAAAGGTATGGGCCATACCAATCCGGAGCAAAGATAATTTCTCTTACAAGGAACCCTCACACGTGAACTTTTATTACCCCATAATAAGTAGGAAATCTTCAATAAAATTCTCTAAAAAAAAGACAACCATGAGATTGAAACCTGAGACCTCTTAGTGAGCAAGGGAATTTTGCACACCATAGCTCACCAACTACACTAGGTAGTTGTTGTTGGAGAGATATGACGCCCGATATTGCTTAAGGCCTTTAAAATACAAAACCTATAAAAAGAGAGTAAAACCCAAGGTAGCTCCATTCTAAATATGTAAAAATGCATGCTTTACTACTTAGATTTCACACATAAATGTGCTCATCAGAATTCCCCCACACTTAAACTTTGCTAGTCCTGGAGCAAAACAAAAAGAAAATAAAACAAAAATTAAATAATAAAAAACCTAACTCACTTTTGTAGGAATCACGATTGCACTTAGCATGTGCAACAAGCTTTTAAACCCCTAGGTCACCCCTAGTGGACGAGTTGTGTCTTGTGGTTGTTTCAATGAATATACACCCAAAATTCAGAATAAACAAATCCCAACCTTGGCTAAAGGTAAGGGCCATACCGATCTGGAGCAAAGATAATTTCTCTTACAAGGAACCCTCACACTTGAACTTTTATTACCCCATAATAATTCCAGGCACTAGCATATTTCTTAATTTGGAACTTACCTTATCACTTCCAAAATATCCTTATCTTAAAGCAAAACCACTTGTGAAGAAATAGGGAACCAAGGATTAAGGCGTTAGAGTGTTTTTGATCAAACATATTACCAAGCATTAATGACATTTGCTCTTTTTTTTTCTCTTTTTTTGCTTAATAAGCTCTATTCTACTCTACTACTTTTGGCCTGAATGACATGGTGGAGCAAACACTAGACACCCAAGTTACTATGTAGCTTCGCTTTTTGCATATGCCCACATAGACAGTGATGCTAGAGTTTTTATTTTTCCAAAAGTTTCCTCTCTAAGAGTTTCGATCAAGTCACCACGCTTCTTGAGGCGCAATGCCCTATCTAGATCGAAGGGAATCAACTCTTACTCTTCTTTACACCACATTTCACACTTTCATTTAAAATTATGCATTTGTCAACTCATGCCAAATTAAAAATAAGGTTTCAACTCCAAATCAAGAGTACAAGGAAAGCAAAGACTTACATATGGTCCAACACCATAAAATAGGGGTCTCTTATTTTTTAAAAGAAAGTCTCATATCAAGACACAGGCTTGTTTCTTTCTTCTCAACAGGGTTTTTATACGATCAAAATGGGTACCTTAATCAAAATTTTTATTTTCATATATCAAGCAACCGAATGGTATGATCATTAGCCAAAAGCCAAAATAGAACTTCATCCTTAACAAGCTTAAAAACAAAAAGAAAAACAAACAAAGCAATGTGGAAAAAGTAAAAACTGGTTTTCCTCCCCCACACTTAAGTCATGCAATGTCCTCAATGCATGAAAAGAATTAAAAGCTAAGACAATGCAAGGGGGTCATACCTGATTAAAATTTAGTCATTAGTGTAAAGAAGTTCATGAAGATCCATGACCTCTTCACTGCCAGTAGTAGGAAACTAGAGGAGCGGTTTCAAACACTGACCATTAACCTTTGAAATTACCCCTGTTCTTGGATTCAGAATCTCCATAGCCCCATGGGGATATATATTATGAACAATAAACGGCTCATCCCATTGGGATCTAAGCTTACCAGGAAAAAGATACAATCGAGAGTTGTATAATAAGACCTTATCACCAATTGTAAAAGATTTGTATAGAATGTGCTTGTCATGGAAGGCTTTGGTCTTTTCCTTGTAAATCCTTGAAATTTTATAGGCATCATTCCTAAGTTCCTCCAACTCAGATAGTTGGAGCCTACGATGAATTCCTGCATCAGACAAATCAAAGTTGAGCTTCTTGATGGCCTAAAAGGCCTTATGCTCTAATTCAACTGGTAAGTGACAGGCTTTCCCATACACCAAACGGTAGGGAGACTGACCAAGGTCGGTCTTGAATGCAGTCTGATGGGCCCACAAGGCATCAATAAGCCTAAGGGACCAATTCTTACGGTTGGGATTAACAGTTTTCTCCATGATTTGTTTAATCTGCCTATTAGACACCTCCACTTGACCACTAGTTTGGGGGTGATAAGGGGTAGATAACTTATGGGTGATCCCATACTTTTTCATTAAGACCTCAAAAGGCCAATTATAAAAATGAGTATCCCTATCACTAATTATTGCACCAAAGGAGAAAAAATATTCTCTTTGAGAAACTGAACCACTACTTTGTGATCATTAGATTTACAAGGTATAGCCTCTATCCATTTAGAAACATAATCAATGGCTAAAAGTATGTACAAATTTCCAAAGAAATTAGGGAATGGTCCCATGAAATTAATGCCCCACACATTAAAGATCTTAACTACCAAAATAGGGTTAAGGGGCATCATGTTTCTCTTATAAATACGGCCAAAAGATTGGCAGGCGAGAAAAGCCTTGCAAAAGTCAAAAGCATCTCTAAAAAGACTAGGCCAATAAAATCCGCATTGGAGAACCTTTGTGACAGTCTTGTTAGGTCCAAAGTGTCCACCATATGTATGATCATGGAAAAAAGATAAGAGTGAGTGTTTCTTATGATCAGGCACACAACGTCTAATAATTTGGTCAGGACAAACTTTAAAAAGATAAGAATTGTCCCAAAGAAATGCTTAACTTGGGAAAGGAATTAATACCTATCTTGGGTGGACCAGTGATCCGGAGTCACACCTGAAACTAAAAATTTGACAATGTCAGCTGCAAGTAATGGTTCACTAGACACTGCAAGTAATTGTTCATCTGAAAAGTTCTCGTTAACTGAATAATCAACAGTCAAAGAATTAGGAAGCCGAGATTAATGGTCTGTAACAAGGTTTTCAATGCATTTCTTATCCCCAATTTCCAAATCAAACTCTTGCAAAAGTAAAAACGACCTAATGAGACAGGATTTGTCATCCTTCTTCTGAACTAGGTATCTAAGAGCAGAATGATCAGTATACACCACCACATGAGAATCCACTAAGTAAGACCAAAATTTTTCTAATGTATACACAACAGCTAATTATTTTTTTCAATGGTTGTAAAGTTGAGTTGTGCATTATTTAGGGTCCTACTAGCATAGTAAATTATAGTGGGTAGCTTATTAATCATTTAACCTAAAATTGCTCCTATGGTAAAATCTGAAGCATCACACATCACTTCAAAAGGTTCAGTCTAAACAGGTGGTTAAACAATGGGTGCATTGGTCAATTCCTTCTTAAGTTGCTTGAAGGATTCTAGGCACTCTTTAGAAAACTCAAAAAGTTTGATCTTTGGCAAGTAGTGAAGATAGAGGTTAGGCTAACTGACTAAAGTTCTTAATAAACCTTCTATAGATTCCAACATACCCTATAAAAGACTGAACGTCCTTAACAGATTGAGGAGGTGGTAAATTATCAATTAAATCCACTTTGGCTCTATCTACCTTAATTCCCTCATTGAATATTACATGGCCCAAAACAATATCAGATTTAACCATAAAATGACATTTCTCCTAATTCAAAACCAAATTCTTAGATATGCACCTTTGTAAAACTAGGGAAAGATGATGAAGACACTCAGAATAGGAAGTCCCATTAATTGAAAAGTCATCCATAAATACTTCTAAAATTTTTTCGATCATGTCAGAAAAGATGCTTATCATGCATCTTTGGAATGTAACAGATGCATTACAAAGCCCAAAGGGCATACACCTATAAGCAAATGTTCCATATGGGCATGTAAAAGTGGTCTTATGTTGGTCCTCTAAAGTAATTGGGATCTGGTTATAGCCAGAATATCCATCAAGAAAATAATAATATTCATGTCTAGCTAATCTCTCTAACATCTGGTCAATGAATGGCAATGGGAAGTGGTCCTTCCAGGTTGTCATATTAAGTTTTATGTAGTCTATGTACACTCTCCACCCTATTGGAGACGAGTTGGAATCAGTTCGTTATTGGCATTGGGAACTACAGTAACACTAGACTTCTTGGGCACTACATAAACTGGGCTTACCCATTGGCTATCAGAAATAGGATAAATTATTCCATAATCCAAGCACTTTAGGATCTCTTTCTTAATGGCTTCCATCATCACTGGGTTAGCTCTTCTTTGGGGTTCTGTGGATGGTTTGGAATCCTCCATAAGATGTATATGATGTTGCACAATAGAAGGGCTCATACCCTTGATATCAGCCATGGTCTAACCTAGGGCTTCCTTTTTATATTTTAGCACCTTAAGTAATTCCTCTTCATGGCTAGAAGTCAAATCAGAAGAAATTGTTACTAGAAGAGTCTGGTCAGGCCCTAGGAAAGCATACCTCAAATTAGATGGCAACTTCTTAAGATCTAACTTCGGAAACTCAACTATGGAAGGTTTGGGAATGGAATTGGAAAGGGGTCCTAAGGGATCCATAGGTGTGTGAAGACTCAAGACTTCAAAAAAGAAATTTTCACTATCATCGTCTAACTCATCCATACACTCTTAGAATTCTGAATCAAAATCAATATCAAAGTTGGTAATTAAATCATCAGAAAAATCCAGAAAATCCTCAAGCATATTGAACTCTTCTTCCATATGTTGTTGCTTTTCTATCCTAAACATGTTAGACTCAATAGTTTGGTTGCCAAAAGATGACCTTAGGAAACCATTTCAACAATTGATTAATGCATTACTGGCAGCAAGGAATGGTCTTCTTAGGATTATGTGGATCTCATCCTTGGTTGAGAAGGGCTTGGTATCTAACGCAGTGAAATCAATAGCGAAAATAAATTCCCCCACCTTTAATAAGACATCCTCAACCATCCCTTTAGGAATCTTAATAGACCTATCTGCAAACTGAATAATAGTTCTAGTGGCTTTCAATTCTCCCAATTCTAATTATTTATACACATGGTAAGGTAAAAGATTCACACTTGGGCCAATGTCAAGTAAGGCATGCTCTATGTAGGTGTTGCCTATGACACAAGCTATGGTAGGGCTCCTTGGATCCTTATACTTGGCTGCTATAGGCTGAGTAATTATGGAACTAATGTTACCTGCCAAGAACACCTTTTTGGGCACACTAGTGATACGTTTGTGAGTACACAAATCTTTCAAGACCTTTGCATAGGTGGGGATCTGGGATATAACATCCAAAAGAGGGATGGTCACTTCTACCTTTTAGAAGACTTCTAAAATTTTGTCTATAGAAGTAGTCTTCTTTTTGTTTACCAAGCGATTAGGAAAGGGGACAGGGGGAACATAAGGACTATTAGAGATTTGCTCTTTTTCAGAAGAATCATGTTTGGTTTCCTCAATCAAATCATCTTTAGTTTCAAAAGAATCTTTAGGTTCATCAGACAAACCTGGAATAAGAGGCACACTTGTGTCCTCGACTGAAGGAGAGTTAACAGGAGTAGTGGATGAGGAAGATTTAGGAAACCTCTGTTGGTACTCTCTACCACTCTTAATGGCATAAACAATATTACATTGGTTAGAGGGCCCTTGTTGGGTCTGACCTTGTATTATTGTCACACCCCATTTTCAGTAGACCCAACTTACCATTAGGAATACCAGCGGTGTGAGTAAGACACGTACCTGTCTTACAAACCTACAAAGATCTCTCATAGCAGTACCTTAACATTTTTACAATCTCACATCACAAACCAACATAAGCAGCGGAATCAGAGTATAGTAGTAGAATTATAAATAAAATGGAAAAACGTCTAATGATAATATAATAGCAATAACCGAGTTATTCTATTACATTCATCCATGACATATGATATAATCTCAAAAGAAATATACAATCCACAATTATACCCAAAAGTATTAAAGTATGATGTACAATCTCGTGGTGTGGCATAAGCACAATGGTCACAAGCACTGTCCTGATCGTGCTCCTCCGCTTCTGGCATCCACTAGTCGCTCACACCATACTCTAACCTAGAAGATACTGGGTCACCCACCATTGGCACCATGGTTCCTACATCATTATCTAAAAAGGGGTGTATACGTGGGTGAGCTTTCCAACTCGTTCAGTGAGGGGTGGGGTCAAGCACATCCAAGCAAGACAATAGCAATAATAATTTATGATGCATGATTGCAAAAATTAAACACATGGTCCATGATGCACGTGATGTAGTTCATTTATTTATTATCCACCTAACAATACAAACTAAGTATTGTAAATGCTACTATGGTGCATTAGGTTGTATCCTTCGTCTCGGAACCGTCATCGACGACGTAAGGATACAAACCCTAGCCTTGAATAGAAGCCTGTCCATCCCCGTATGTGTCTATGGGTCAACCAGCAAATCTCTGATAACCCCCTCCTGGCAGTCACGGAACCGATACATCATCGGCCATGCCAGACAAGTTCTTGCCTCCGATAACAATCGCATCGTATCACGGGTGTGGTATTTCAGAAAGGCACATCGAACATACCACAATGGGTTATCCAACACCTCAACCCTTGTTGGCAAGGGTTCATAGCATAGGGAGTGATACCTAACCACATATACGCTACATGCCTTCAGAGTGATATAGTTAGTATAAATTACACGATACCAACAAGACCTTGGCCACAAAGTGTAATCCATCTCCAAATACAGTCCTAGGTATACGATACCAGCGAGACCTTGGCCACAAAGTGAAATCTGAGACCGTAAACTTAATCTAGCATACATATCATAGTTAAGTATGGACTACGCGACACCGGTACCAATCATCAGCCACGAAGCGCATCCATTTCCAAATGCGATCCCGGGGTACATGATACCAATGAGACCTTGGCCACAAAGTGTAACCCATGGCTATAACTAACTCTAATGCACATAATTAATGCATGAATGTAACATACACACGGTAATCACGGCACCGGTACCACCTCGACCACACCGAATCCTATCATACATCTCCGTACAATTCATATCATACTCATAAAATGACAAATGTAACATATCATCATCGCATTTGAGCAATTACAATTAAACATATACTTCCAAGTATGTGAACAATTTCATAATAATAAACAATCCAAAAATAAACACAATCCATCCCTCACCTAGTTTACGATCGGGTGTGTTCGGGTTCAAGTACAGCCACCAATCGATCAAATCAATTTCTAACTCACAGTGTTAGGCAAATACAAACTCTCTCATTTTTTAACTCATAGTTAGGCAAACACAAACTCTGATTCTCATTCATTTTGCCATAAGGCTATTTATAGATTAATATAGATATGCAAACCCTAACACGTGTCTGTGGACACTTATTTGTAACTTTCACAAAGAACAAGAAGATAAGAGAGAGTGACAGACCACTCTTATCCTTATCTTGCTGACCGACACTTTATGTGTACAGATACTACACTGATGCAACATACACTGATATAATACAACACATGCTACAATACTTTTCATAGTGAAATAAGACAGGCATCCGAACATTGGATGATATTCCTATCTCCAAATGGGCTTCAAGAATTGCATACTTTCATTCCTGGATAAATGCAGAATTACTCCAAGAAGGAGCTACCACCGGGATTGTCTTGTCCAAATATATTGCAAGACTTCGAGGAAAACTCAGAGAATGGTATTTAGCTCTTGGTGCTTACCGACAACTTCAAATAATCCAGCTTACAGAAAGCCAATTTATTACCACTCTCTATCAAGAATTCTTGGGTCCATTCTCAAATGATCTTTCAAAGGCCCATGATGAATTTCTTCAAATGAAGTCCTGCTCACTTAATAAATCAGATCTTGATAAACACTTCTCCCGAACTATAGATCGGTTTCACAGGATCGGCGGTCTTGATGATGAAAACCTTAAGAAAATCTTTTTGAACTCCCTTCCAAAACCTCTTGGTGCAGATACCCAATAGTTTCTGAGAACCCAAAATATTTCTTTAGCCTCTTGCTCTATTAGTTCTCTTTACAGTTATGCTCTTACTGCCCTTGACAAACTTTACAACATCAAAAAATTTTGGAAATATTTACAAGATAGATCTAACAAGGTCTCTTCCGCCTGTGATACCTCTTATCTCAAGATCAAGTGTAAAGGTGACAACTCCTGTGATTGTTCCACCAAGAAGTCTTTCCATTACAAAAAGTTTCCTCCCTTCTCTCAACATCGGAAGCAAAAGAAAAAGAAGCACTCACTTCAAATCTCCAAAGTTCAAGACAAAATGGAGATTCCTTCAAAAGAAGCGGTTTAGAGGAAAAAATAAATGCTCTTCTTGCTATGTCTGTGGAAAAGAAGGACATTTTGCGAAGAATTGCCCCCTCTCTCAGAAAAAGGACAAGGTTATGCATATGTTGCCCTCTCTTCACCAAGAAGATCTCCATGATGTAGATCTTGAATCTTTGTACTCTCTTGATGAATCACCCATAGATCTCTCCCTCTTCGCTATTGATTTCCCAGAAACTGACTCAGACCCAGAGTCTTCTTTCTCCGAGATCAAGGAATCTGATCCCCTCTATCAAATAATCCCTTTTGCTTCCCTTTCAACAATCCCTTTGAAAAAATCTCCCCCACCTTGCCATGCCATCTCCTTTCCACATGTGTCAGTCCAAATAGTACCTGAATCATATACCAAACCCATTCTAGATAAGCTGGTTTTGAAGGAGAGTGAAGGGCTAAACCTAGATCTAGTATCAAAGCCGGGTGGACTGGGGGAGAGTGAGTGCTTGTCTATCTCCTACTTAAGGAGTTTAGTCCCACATCACTCGTGGATCCCATCCACAGTCTATGCTTAAGTCCCTGGGTGCCTTCTCTAGATAAGCTGGTTTTGAAAGAGAGCGAAGGGCTAAACCCAGATCTAGAGAAGGAGCCCAGGGACTTAAGTATATACCACAGATGGGATCCACAAGCGATGTGGGACTAAACTCCTTATGCAGGAGATAGACACACACTCACTCTCCCTCGGTCTACTCGACTTTGATACCAAGATCTGGGTTTAGCCCTTCGCTCTCCTTCAACACCGGCTTATCTAGAGAAGGCACCCAGGCATTCTAATTCACAGTGTTAGGCAAACACAAACTCTGATTCTCATTGATTCTGCCATAAGGCTATTTATAGATCAATACAGATATGTAAACCCTGACATGTGTCTATGGACACGTATTTGTAACTTTCACAAAGAACAAGAAGATAAGAGAGAGTGATAGACCACTCTTATCCTTATCTTACTGATCGACACTTTATGTGTACAGATACTACACTGATGCAACATACACTGATATAATACAATACACTCTACAATACTTTTCATAGTGAAATAAGAGAGGCATCCGAACTGTCAGTACTGCTGTCTGGATAGGGGCTAGCAGTATCAATGAGCCAATCATTATAGGCTTTCAGTAACTATTCGATGTGAGGGTCAGAGAGTCTAATTGTTTGATGAAGGTCCCATGCCGTATCCGTTCGAAGAAGGAGAGGGGCTGGAACTTGGCTTAGTGAGACTTCATCAGCAATGCACATATTATTTAAAAAGGATCTCCATTCACTTCTGTGCTGGACTCGGGTTGTGAAGAGGTCATATGGTTTGACTTCAAACACTTGGAAATTTGGATTGTAATGGATGTAATGGCAGGGCTATAGATTTTCAAGGGTCTGGTGAATGAAGGGAGGTAGATGAAAAAGGATGATAATGTAGTTCTAGTTAGGGTATTCTTCAATGGCTTCTGGAAGATAGGAAGAGAAGAGGTTAAACCAATGTTCTATAGGAGCAAAGAGGCTGAGGAAATTCAAGATTGTAAGGTTGAGATGTGGACGACCTTGGATAGAAAACATCCAATGGGAGGTAAACCAGTGGATAGTGATGAGGGGAAGGCCAAAAGCAATGGTGTAGGCTGAACAAAGGTGCCAAAAGATGCATTTGTAGATAAGGGGAAGATCCTGAAGTTCTTGTAGGGTAGTAAAGGCGAACAAGGTGAGAAAAGGGTAGTCTGGGTGAAAAGAACTTCCAGGTAAGGATAATCCTTCTCGTCGAAGAGCAACTTCGAGAAGTTGGATTGTTGTGGTTTTACCGTAAGAAATAACCTTTCTTAGGGTTAGATCTTGTAGTATTTCATGTGGGAGGTTTGGTCGGAGAGAGCAACAAAGGTTATGGCCAGATGGTGGAGGTTGAGAAGAAGAGGAGGCTCCTAGAGTTATAAGGAAGAGCAGAGGTATGACTGAAAGGTTGAAGTAGGTCAGGAGAGGAAGTCTGCCAAAACATTGTCTATTCGTTTAATATGTTTTACTTCAAATGACCATTG
>NW_024868965.1:21952-22053 GCF_013358625.1 Macadamia integrifolia
TTGTGAACCGATCTATCATTAGGGAGAAATGTCTATCAAGATCTGATCTGTTAAGTGAGCAACACTTTATTTGAAGAAACTCATCACAGGCCTTTGAAAGA
>NW_024868965.1:24884-46609 GCF_013358625.1 Macadamia integrifolia
TGCGTCTTGAAGAACGATAGCTAGTGGAGTAAGTATCGTCATCATCTGAGTCTTGGAGGCAAGATTCATAGTCACATAAATCAAAATTTATGACCCGTAACTGGATCTTGAAAATAGTAAATAGGGCTGCCTTGAGAATCAAAAGATCGTATGGGAATCTTTTCTTGGATCATTCTGAAAGAGGTTGGAAAAGTGGGAGAAAGGGATGGAGGCTTTGGAGGAGGAAACCGAATTTCCACTTCACCATTAGAGTGCCTGATGTATTGAGGATCTGTGGACTGGACGGGTTCCACAGGGGTAGGTTGATGAGTATTGGAAACTTGTTGTTCATAGGCTGTTACCCAAGAAGAGGGAAGAAGATGAAGAAGTTCGTCTCGAGGAATCGTACATCACTATGCATCGAGAATATCAGGGGGGACTCACTTGAGTCACCCCCAAATGGTACAGACACTGTCCCCAAGTGACTGTACTATCACCGGAAACAGGGCATTTCCACCAAAAATATCAGTTCTATTTCCTATGGAGAAGAAAGAGAGCACATAAGGCTCATATGTCCACTGGAAATATTCCACCGAAAGTAGACCCAGTGGATCCGGTGGACTGTTTTCGGTGGTGGTTCAGGGCAAGTCACCCATTTTGGGGCTTTTCGGTATGGGCCCGATCGCCAAGATTTGTTCCATGGAGTTTGTAGGGGATGTTCCTAGCATCATTCGAAGCCGCAAAAGTTCTGATTCCATCAAGCCATTTGGGAGACATGTCGATCGAACGATCAAAACCCTAGTTTGTCTTTTGGAAATACATGTTGCCGGAGCTCACTGGGCTTGGTTCGAGCTCTGTAACAACATCAGGGGGATAGAACACACATTCTATGATCCTAATATGATTTATACAATAAGATTCCATCTATACCTATCTTTATCTAGGTCCGAATGAAGAGAGAGAGTGATGGAAGTGAGTGTACTTACCTCCGGCAGCGATTCCGACAACTTGGCAGTAGCAGGCGCCAAGGTAAGCCTCCAACCTTCTTCATCCTTCATCTCCTCTTTCTCTCCTCTCCTACATTTAGCACAATGGAAATGAGGAAATGAATCATCATTTCCCAACTTATAACTTAAGTGGACCTTAGGGTCTGTTTGGGTTGAACCCCTTTTGGACCAATCGGGTTAAAATGAATTTCGGGGCATGAGGACCCAACCATTTAGGTCTATAAAGTGCTCAAATCACGAGGAAGGTGTGGAGGATGATTTGGGATCATCCGAAACCATTTACGATGGAAGTGGAGGGACCCACGGGCATCAAGACATGGACAGCAGCTTGTCAACCCATCGGAAATAGGCACCGGATCTAGGCCTTGGCTGCTTCTAGTGGCATGTTTTCGGTGGTCAAGACAGCCTGCTGTCCCATGGCTGGTCTTGCACTGGTGGTTGCCCTCGGACATGCTCAAGGTCATTTGATAATTTTCTGATGCATGTCGAAATTCAAGTGTGGGGAGTCGGGTCACTTACCGTCTGAAATCGAAAGGTATGAATCCCCTCCAGTTAGATAAGCATGAACATATGGGGTCATCTCTATCCCTTTGGCAATGCATAGCAGCGAGCCAAAACCCAGTCATACTTTGGATCTCTGATCCAAGGCCTATCACACAGTTCAAATTAGACTGGATTAGGGCACGGGTGTAACATTCCCCCACCTAACAAGAATTTCATCCTCGAAATTGACCATACCTAGAAAATCAAACAATCTAGGATACTGCTTCATCATTTCATCTTCTCGCTCCCAGGATGTTTCTTGTTCGGGGTGGTTCATCCATTTCACTTTGACGAAGGAAACAGTGCAATTGCGAAGAATATGATCCTTCCGATCAACAATCTTCTCTGGATACTCCATGTAGGGAAAATCCTCGTCCAACACATGAGGTATGTAATTCAAGACGTGAGACGGGTCGGGAATGTACTTCCTTAACATAGATACATGGAAGACATCATATGCACCTTCCAACTCTGGCGGTAAAGCTACCCAGTCAGTTACCAATCTGATCCTCTCCAGTACCTCATATGGTCCCATAAACCTTGGACTAAGCTTTCCCTTGTTGCTGAACTGCATCACCCCTTTGACTGGGGAGATGCATAAGAACACCTTGTCTCCAACACCAACTCCAGATGTTTCCTCCTAACATTCGTATTGTGATACCCTACTTTTTTAAACCCGGTCTCATTATACTGTTGACTCGGTTTAACCATGCAGGACCCGAACCGGGGAGGGTTAAGGCGGGTTCCTTATGGACCATGATGGCAAGGGTAACTTTGAACACCGGTTGGCCGGACAAGTCCGAGTCAGTGCCAGAGGAGACGGGTGTACCCAAGTCGTGTACATGCACATATCATAAGGCCATGTATGGATAAAGCAGGTATGTAGCCGTATTCTAAAGCGCATACGTACAATATACCTTATACCGAGAGTGAGATTCATGCCGAGAGTCGAATCCCGTCAAAATCCCACTTGTTGGCCAATTTTCGGCCCTCAGGTGGGCGGTCACAGGTGGGTGCATCCACCCACTTGAGTGACTCACCCATGTGTTACTAATGGTTTTTAGAAAGTATAAATATCATTTATGATTTTTTTCTATTTCTCATTTATGACATTCGGGTGTTTAGTGAAAAGAGTAAAGAGGAGAGAGAAAAGGAGGGAGAAAAGAGAACGGAGAAGAAGAGAGGGGAGGAAGAGGAAGAAGGAATGGGTTTAAGCGGAGCCAAGGCATGATCTTCCCATTCTGACGCTGGAAAAATGATCTTCAACACGGGATCTACGTTTAGAGGTGAGCAAAGGCTATGTTCTTAAACTTTCACCAAAACCCAAATGAAACCCTTGATTCGGGTAGAGTTTCTTGAGGGCTTGTAGATTCCCCTTGAGATGACGAATCTAAGGTTTAATAGATGGTTTATGTCTTGATTTTGAAGGATTTGAAAAAGTGTTTCCACGGTTAGAGGAGCATTGGTGATTTGAAGTGATTTTGGGATTTTTGAAAGAGTTCTTGAGCAAAGAAGGTAAGATGGCTTCCATTCCTTAAATCTAACCTAGATCTAGGTTAGAACCATCTTATGAGACATTGAATGTGTGGAGAATGGATTTGGAAAGGCCCCATTTGATTCCCCAAAGGTTGGGAAAGGTTTCAGGGAAAAATGACATTTTTTCGCCAAGTCCGGTGGGCCAAATGGCCCGCCTGAGGGCACCCACCTGAGAGAACAAGGCCTCGAGGCCAATCGGTGGGCCCTACCGGTGGGCCGACCGGTGGACCAACCTGCCCGCCGGTCCTAGCAGGCCCTCAGCTTGCACCGATGGGCCCTACCAGTGGGCCGACCTGCCCGTCTGTCATGGCCGGTGGGTCGACCTACCCGCGGGTCATGACTGGTGGGTCATGATAGGTGGGCTGTTTGACCCACCCGAGAGGCTCCCGATGTGATTTTTAAGTCCGAATGGACCCAAACCGGACGTGCAACCTTCTTTTAGGATTCTAAACATGATTTTGTCACCAAGTCTTGTTAGTTTTGACCCCAAAGTGGTGAAATGCTAACCCCATTCACTCATGATAGGTTCACCAAATCTTACGCTTCTCGCATCGGATCTCACCCATACCGGTCGTGAATATTTGTATACTATAGCTAAGTGGGGAGAGGATGTTTGGCCTTATTTTAAGGCTTGTTTGGCATTCATTTAATTGTATCTAGACTAGCCATGTCATCATGCAAATTATGTATAACTTAGCCATCCTCATATTATTATGACATGTGTGTTATGTTTATTTTCTCAATGTCAATTATTGCTGTGATTATGTGATGAATGATGACATCATTGTGTATATTGCATTAATAGACTAGATGCCGTAGTCGGCTTGGAAATGAGTGTATGGATGGCCCGTGGAATGGGACGCGGAGGCACTATACAATCGTACTATGTCATATAGGAGCATGCGGTGTAGGATTATCATTTTCCCGTGCTACGACCCTTCCCAACAGGGATTGAGGTGTTGGGTTACCATTTGGGGGGAAGCAGTGATCGCGGTTGTCGAGTCATTGTGGCGGTTAGACATACACCCAGCTAGTCATTAGGACAGTCGGTAACCCCGGTGGTATATTCAAGAGGGTCAATCGTACTGCTTTTAAATTGCTGGAGTCAGCACCTTTATTTTCTGTCATTTACTTTTATGTTGAGAGCCGGTGGTCGGCATGCTTTACTTTTTCAAGTACTCACGGTGGGCCTTATCCGACAGCCCTATGGGCGTATCGTGGGAGGGAGTTCACGGCTCGTACCCGGAGTATACGTGCACTGTGGTTGTAGTAGCATTAAACTAAGGACTTAGTAATGTTGTTTAGGTGGATGTGATGAAAAATGGATTGCATACCATATAGTGCATATGATTGTGATTGTTGTGTGGTCGTCCTTTTCACTTACTGAGCTAGTGAGCTCATCTCACGCGTGCACCTCTTTTAGATGATTTTGCAGGTCACCAGCCTGAGGACCAAGGGTCGGGCCCCACTATTGAATTCCTTGAAGAGGATTGGTGGGTCCCCGAGGAATATAAGCACGGCACGGATTGCTCGTGCGAGGGCTGTGCTGCGGGACCGCAGTGTTGACACCGAGCTGAGCTTTACCTTTTGATTCTTTTGATGATCCCTTTTGTGTACTTGATATGTAAATTGTATTCTTTTTGTGTAAATATCATGCCTATGGGCCCACATGTATTTAACTATGTACTACAATTTGGGTATCAAGTATATTGGGGTTATTTATAGATAATTTTAGTCTTCCACTGAACTGTTGAACATTTTCTTAGTTGTGTGTGTGTTGTGGTTGGATACTGTATCAGATGATCCTGGCAGGTTTGGGTTAATCGGAGTTAACCCGGTCATGGGTCCAGTTCTGTGTGAACGGGGTGTGACAACGGTGGTATCAGAGCGTGATGCTCTATTCACTCACAGCATACCATTTAGACCCCATAGAATCTATAATAGGAAATGGGATTAGGTTAATGTAAAAAACTTTAAAGAGTTAAAAGCCAAAGAAAGAAAGGAATAATAATGGTTGTAGTTAGTTATTGTATTCATGGCATGCATGAGAGAAAATGAAAGATTAATTAATTGATGTCATAACCCATCGAGTACGAGTTTAACAAAATTTCGGCAGCATAACGGCGTAAAACGAGATCTTCAAAATTTTTTCACACAAACACCTGATAAACAACATATATATATATATATCAATGATCATAATTAACAAATGACACCACAACTAAACTACACAAGTTATCAAACATACAAATTCGCCACAAACCACGAACAAAATATAACACCCCACAAATAAGTCCAATTACAGATAAAGTACAAAGAATGAGAAAAGAAAAGAAATATATAAGGATCAGCATCATGGAAACAGGTGAGAAGCTGGTGTGGATGGACGAGCGAAGTCCTCACAGATCATCGTCATCGTCCAATACTACTACTCCATTCACCTGAGGTTTAGAGTTAACGTTGAGCCGACGGTCGTAGTAGTCAAACCTCGAGTTCACCAGCTGTACATCCCTCCGAAGTCGCGTAAAATCTACTGAAATGGCATTGGCCGTCGTGTCCAAGTCCTAGCCCAATTTGAGGAAGGAACTCTCTAAGGTAGCCTGCTCTCTAGGATGCTCTCCTCTCTGGAGGCACTCTCATCTAGTATCCTTAGCAGCTGATCTTACCCTTCCTTCAAGGCCTTCATGGTAGTCATCATACCCTCAAAATCAAAGGTACCACTCTCAGGTGGTGGGGCTCTATGTTGTGGGCCCGCAGCCCTAGTGAAGCCAGGATCAGCGCCTCTAGACTCAAGAGGCTCCTCCTCAAGGATGTCCTCGTCCACAAAATCATCCTCCTCACCCTGAGGAACATAGTCCTCATCCTCCTCACTAGACTCCTCCTCCATGGGAACATCCTCCCTAGGGCTAGCCCTCCTATCCCTACCTCTCTAAGCCCCTGCTCTCCGAGGTACATCCACGAGAGTGTGGAGACCCATCCTCAATAGATTCCCCCTGTCAAACTTATCTGCTGGCATCTTCCCCTCCTCACCACTTAGGTCCACCCCAAAGAACTCAAAGACCCTGGTGAGGATCCTGCCATATGGAAATCCTCCATCCTCGGGGTGAGAGGTATGGTGCTCCATGGTCTTGAGGATGACATAAGGCAAGCATAAGTGCTCGTCACCTCCCTCTAAAGCCTTATAAATACAGAAGGCTATGTAGGCTGCCATGAAGCCTACCTGGTTCTGGTGACCTCCTCTGGGGAGCAAGTTGAACTGGACCAAACGGGTAAACACACGAACCTCTGGGTAGAATGACGTCTCGGAATCTGGACGCTCCCTGCTGCCACAGATGGTCTCATAGATGTGGTCTTGTGTCTCCAAACTCAATAGTGAACCCATGGGCTTACTCCTTGGAGGATTATAGAAATGGCGCCCAACTGATGAAATACCTAAAATACTAGCCAGGTGTCCACAGTCAGCTGAATGTCCACCCCCTTCACCATACTAGTTATCGCATACTCTCCATACTGGTAGGAAACCTCCAGGTTGCAGTAGAATCTACGAACCAGCTGCTCATAGCACGGACGGTCTATGTGGAGGATAGACTGCCAACCCAGAGCCGTGAACCTCTCTTGAAGCTGAACCTTGTGGAAGTTGCCAACTACCACAGTCTTCTCCATCATAATAGACCTCTTCAGGAAGGCCTGCCAGTTGGTTGCTGCCTCTGAACAGCGGAAGAGTTCCTCACCGTAGTCGGAAGGATTAATAGGGGCAGGTCCGGGTCGCCTTACACGAGAGGCTGGGGAACTAGTCCCTGCACTCTTCCATTTGGAAGCGGTGGTCTTACACCGAGTGCCAGAGGATGTGGGTTCCTTACCTTTGCGAGAAGACATCCTGGCAAGAAAAGAGGAGAAAGAATGGTGAGTAAAAAAGAGGAATAACAAAGGGAATAAATAGATGGGGGAGCAATAAGAGGAAGCCCCAAAACCCAAGTCTTGCAAATCAAAAATGTGACAAGCGAGGAATGATAAAAAGTCTATGGATGGGATGCATGGTAAGTGATAAAATAGGAAGCATGGCAAAATAGAAATATGACAAAATGTGACAAGTGAGGAATGCTAGAAAGTCTATGGATGAAATGCATGGCCAGTGACAAGATAAAAATTATGGCAAAACAGAAATGCGATATAAGGCATATAAAGCATGGCAAGTAAGGAATGATAGAAAAACCCCAATTCTCAATGTGCAATGGTCAACCTAAGAAAAATGAAAAGTCTCACAATAGAGTAAAGCAAGGTCTTACATGTTCAAGGATGAAATGCCATCATTCTACAATCTAGAATATGCAAAAACATCTACTATTATGATATTGAGGTGAAAGGAATCCACAAGTATGAAGGAATGGAAAGAGAATCAAAGAAACCCAATACAAAGAGATGGATTTTCATGGGAAGAGATGGGATTTCAAGCATACCTGACTTTCCATGACCTCTACAACATGTCAAGTACAAATCAAACATAAGGCATTGCATTTGAGTTGTTAGTTGGGAAGAAAAGAGCAGGGATTGAAGAAAGCCCCAAATTTGAGAAAACTAGGGCACGGTTGGGGTTTTCTCACAAAAATTGAGAAGTAGATCCTAAAACTAGAAATAAATCACAAAGAAAATATCGCATTCACATGAAATCACTGATCTATGGCAAGAAACATGGAAAAGAATCGAGATTGAAGACTACACATGGTTCCTACCTCCAAAGTATACATTCTAAGAAGAAAAATGGGGAAGAGACTTACTTGTAAGTAGATGAGTTGAATCTTCCCAAAACCTACTGGATCGTTGAGTGAGATCGCGAGTGGAAGCGTCAAGGAGCTCTCAAAAATTGCCTAAGAGAGAGGAAGGGGGAAGGAATAAAAGAAAATGAGGAACAGGGGCTTAAAAGCCCTGTTCGTATTTTTGCTCGGGTCAGACCGGCGGGCCAACCTGCCAGCCGGTGACAGCCCACCGGTTGAAAAAAAAAAAAGAAAAAAAAGAGAAAAGAGTTGGGGTATTATTATTATTATTATTATTATTATTATTATTATAATATACCTGAAAAAAAAGGGGGTGCGTGGATAGCACCATATGGTCGAGTGGGACCATCATCTGACTTGTTGAAGCACTAGCACCATATTTTCGGGATTAATCTATGGCTAGTTGTAAAACCTTCATACACTATAATACCCTGTGCGTTGGCATATGATTATATGCCGATATAAATTCTAAGGTACTTAACCAATGTTGTGTATGGTATGTTCCAGGTGCAAGGATACGATGGTACGTACTAGATCCGGTAGCAATGCACGAGGTACCTCGCGTGGTCCTTGTCTGGTCGGTCGACCACCGAATCCCAGGAGGTCTCACTCTGTGGGGAAAACCCCACTTCCACAACCTTCAGAGACCTTTGGTCAGGGTGTGGCACTAGGGGACCCACCTGTGACTGTAGAAACGCAACCCTAAAACGATGCAGAAGATAATGGAAAAACAACACAAACAATACACACGGATTTTACGAGGTTCGGCAAGGTTGCCTATGTCCCCGGTGAGATGAGATCCTGCTTCACTATCAATGGAGAATAGAGTTACAGCGCTCATCCTCACACCTCTCAGTATTGCTTGCATTACAGAGAAAGAAACCCTCGCTACAAATATATAGCGAAAAAAATCCTAATCCGGATTAAACTACAATTGCCCTCAAATAAAAAAATCGAGCGGGGGGCCTCCTGCCACCCTTGCAACCCCCATGGCCCGCTAACCGGCTAGCGAGACCGCCGTCCTGCCTGTCTCGGTGCTGCACCAGTACTCCCTGGATTAAACTGCGATGGAATACAAGACATCATACACCAACAGTGACTACACTTTCAGACCCTCCACCGGTCATTACTCCAGGGGATGTTGCTACCATAATCCAGCAGTCACAGCAGGTTTTCCAACAACAAATGCTTCAGCAGCAACAAGCATTTATGGCTACTATACAACAACAGCTAGACCTTTCACAAATAGGTCAACCTCCCCGGATACTTACTCCACAGGACCCGCCTGTAGGGTCTAGTACGGGGCCACAAGTGGGAGGTACAACTCCAATTCCACCATTCAGCGTTCCTCCATATGTGGTGCCCCCTCCATACCCTTACTATCCAGCTTATGCTCCCAATTATCCGCCGACGAATAATACGTCAAAGGTAGTGGAGTCATTCAAGAGGAACTTGCCACCTGTACTCTCTAAGGTGGGAAGTGATCCTCTGGAGCCAGACCAGTGGATCCAAGAGCTGGAGAAGATATTTGGGGTGATTGAGTGCACTGAAGCACAGAAACTTATTTGTGCGGGGTTGCAACTCAAGAAGGAGGCCAACTCTTGGTGGCAAGCCTCCAAGCCCATATTGTTGGCCGCACATTCGGAACCCACCTGGGAACAGTTCAAGGAGTTGTTCTTGGCCAATCATTACCCATGTAGCTTCAGAGACCGCAAGGAGACGGAATTTATGGCTTTAACTTAAGGGAGTAAGACTATCCTTGAGTATCAGCAGTAGTTTGAGAGCTTGCTCCATTTTGCCCCTAGGCATATGAGGACAGCTGAAGAAAAGGCTGCAAGATTTCTGAAGGGCCTAAAGGCATCCATTGGGTCTGTACTTGAGGTCTTAGATTTGACAGACTATGGCCAAATTGTGCAGAAGGCTAAGACCATAGAAGATAAGCAGAAGGGAGAACAGTCCCTCACACCAGGATTGTGGAAGAGGTCAAATCCATTTTCGGACATGGGCAACTCCTCCAAGGTGTACCGTGGGTCTTATAGTTCTGGGCCTACATTTAGACAGCCCTATAGGCTATCTGGCTACCCTCCTTGACCAGCTGGTGGTTTGAGCTCTACATCTTTCCAGCCGAACACTAGTACGGTGCCTACAGGCCCAAGGCTGCCCCAACCTCCATCTACAGCGAGTCAAGTGCAGAGGGGCCCTGCCCCAATTTTGACATCACAGATCCATTGCTTTAATTGCCATTCCTATGGGCACTATGCTAAGGACTGTCGGGTCAGACCAGCCTTGCCCTCCAGTTAGCCCTCTGCGTACCGACATCCCTTAACTCAGGGGAATCAACCGTAGGGAAGGATGTATGCCCTATCAGCTAAGGAAGCCGAGGCCAGCACGGAGGTGGTAGCAGGTACATTTTAAATTTGAGAAATTCCTTATGTTACCTATTGATGACCTGCTGTACTTATATGCATTGTTACACTAGGTGTCCTATCTATATCGGGCATACCAGCCTATGTCAATTCGATTCAGGAGCTACACATTCATTCGTATCTAAGAGATTTGCTGAGAAACTGGATATGTCACCCCGGACCCTAGATCATGGAATGATTGTTAGTATGCCTACGGGTAAAGTTACACAGTTGAAGGAGGTGTATGGACCGTGCCCAGTGGAAATCAGTGGGAAGAAATTGGATGCACAACTCATTAAGTTCAATATGCAGAATTTTGACGTTATACTGGGCATGGATTGGTTATCGGCCCATCGGGCTAATGTGATGTGTGCTAAAAAATTAATCAGGGTGACAGATGATGAAGGGAAAGAATTGGTTTACCGAGCAGATGAAATGAAACGGGCAAGAAAGGTCCTCGTCTCCGCCCTCCAAGCAGTAAAGTTGTTGGAGAGTGGATGTCAGGGCTACTTAGCATCGCTACTTGATGTTGATGTAAGGGTTACACCTCTAGAAGAGGTAAAGGTGGTTAAAGAGTTTCCCAACGTCTTTCCAGATGATCTGATGCATTTACCTCCTGATAGAGAGTTGGATTTTGCCATAGACTTGGTTCCTGGAGCAGCTCCAGTGTCTAAAGCCCCATACAGGATGGCACCAGCCGAACTGAAGGAGTTGCAGATGCAGTTGCAAGAATTTTTGGAGAAGGGGTTTATTCGCCCAAGTGTTTCACCTTGGGGTACCCCCGTGTTGTTTGTTAAGAAGAAGGATGGCAGTTTGCGTATGTGCATTGATTACCGGGAATTGAATAAGCTAACCATTAAGAATCGGTACCCATTGCCACGCATTGATGATTTGTTTGACCAACTGCAGGGAGCAAGGGTATTTTCAAAGATAGACCTTAGATCAGGCTATTATCAGCTCAAGATAAAGAGCAGCGACATACCCAAGACAGCATTCAGGACTCAGTATGGTCACTATGAGTTCCTAGTGTTATCTTTCGGATTAACCAATGCACCGGCAGCATTCATGGATTTAATGAATCGAGTATTTCACGATGTCCTCGAAAAATGGGTAATTATTTTTATTGATGACATCTTGATCTACTCTAAGACGGAAGAGGAGCACACTCAACATTTGAGAATGGTGTTACAGAGGTTGAGAGAACAACAATTGTTTGCCAAATACAGTAAATGTGAATTTTGGCTTGAGCAAGTTGGATTCTTGGGACACATAGTGTCTAAGGCCAGAATCGAGGTGGATCCTGACAAGGTGAAAGCGGTAGTAGAATGGGAAAGCCCTAAGAATGTTACTGAAATTCAAAGTTTCTTGGGTTTGGCTGGGTACTACCGGCGCTTCATTGAGAATTTTGCTCGGATCTCAGCACCAATGACCAAGTTAATCAAAAAGGGTGTAAAATTCGACTGGGTAGAGGAATGTGAGAAGAGTTTCCAGGAATTGAAGAAGAGGTTGGTGTCGGCCCCTGTGTTGACCATTCCTGAAGGCACAGGTGGAATGACTGTCTACATTGACGCTTCTAAGGTTGGTTTGGGTTGTGTCCTTATACAACGTGGCAAGGTAATAGCGTATGCATCTCGACAACTAAAGGAATATAAGAAGAACTACCCCACATGACTTGGAATTAGCCGCAGTCATTTTTGCCCTAAAAATTTGGCGACATTATTTATATGGGGAGAAGTGCGAGATATACAATGATCACAAAAGCCTTAAGTACTTTTTCACCCAGAAAGATTTGAACATGAGGCAGAGGAGATGGCTTGAGCTCATGAAGGATTATGACTGTGACATTCAGTATCATCCTGGCAAGGCTAATGTAGTGGCAGATGCGTTGAGTCGGAAGGCACAGACTATATCACTCTCACACTTAGCAGTCAGCCCACCACTCATACAAGAGGCGACGCTAATGGATGAAACCCTCTTATACGAAGGAGCAACCTTAGAGTGTGAACATCAACTAGAAAACCTTAAATGGTTGACTGTATCACTGGCAGCTCTACAGGTGCATCCGTCTATTAGGCAAGAGGTGATAATGAAACAACCTTTGGATCCTAAATTGCAGCAGATCAGAGTTAAGATTCAAGATCAAACAATGAATGACCCTGATTTTGTTTTAGCCAATGATGGGGCGTTATTGTTTCGAGGAAGGTTGTGTGTGCCTGATGATTTGGATATACAAGACAAGATAGTGCGGGAAGCACATAGCTTCGAGTACTCACTCCACCCAGGAAGTACAAAGATGTATAAGGACCTTAAATAAAATTACTGGTGGCCAAGCATGAGAATCACAATAGCCATGTATGTGGCGACTTGTCTTACATGTCAGAAAGTAAAGCTGAGAGGCATCGACCTTATGGTACACTTCAGCGACTCCCAGTACCAGACTGGAAGTGGGATAGGATCACAATAGATTTCATCACCGGACTACCATGCACACCTAAGGGGATGGATGCGATATGGGTGATAGTCGATCGACTTACTAAGACGGCTCATTTCATTCCCATTAAGACCAAGTTCTCTATGGCCAAATTAGCATAACTTTATATGGATAACATAGTGCGTTTGCATAGAGTTCCAGTAAGCATTGTATCAGATAGGGACCCAAGGTTCACTTCCAGATTTTGGAAAAGCGTCCAGCATGCCTTGGGATCACAATTGAATTTGAGTACTGCTTTCCACCCACAGACCTATGGTCAGTCGGAGCGAACCATACAGACACTAGAAGACATGCTCAGGGCGTGTGCCATGGAAATGTGTGGTAGTTGGGAAGAATATATACCCCTTATGGAGTTTTCCTATAACAACAATTACCAAGCTACAATTGGGATGGCTCCGTATGAGGCGTTATATGGTAGGAAGTGCAGAACTCCTCTGTATTGGAATGAGGTAGGCGAACGCTGAATGTTAGGGCATGAAATGATACAGATGACTTGTGACAAGGTCGATGTTATTCGAGAACGGATTAAAGCAGCTCAGTCTCGTCAAAAGAGCTATGCGGACAACCGCAAGAAGGACATTGAATTTCAGCCAGGAGAAAAGGTATTTCTCAAGATCTCTCCTACTAAAGGGTTGCAAAGATTTCATAGAAAACGGAAGTTGAGCCTGAGATACATTGGCCCATTTGAGATCTTAGCTAGGGTTAGCTCAGTAGCCTACATGCTTGCTCTGCCACCTTCACTCGGGAATGTCCATAACGTATTTCATGTATCCATGCTGAAGCGATACGTTCATGATCCATCTCATGTTTTACCCGTGGAACCTGAATATGTAGAAGCTGATATGACATATACAGAGCAGCAAGCTGAAATCTTGGACTGAAAGGTGAAAACCCTTTGCAACCACTCCATTTCCTTCCTAAAGGTGCGATGGGCTAATCATTCACTTGAAGAAGCATCTTGGGAGAAAGAGGATGAAATCCAAGCCAAGTACCCTCATCTTTTCGAATAACCAGGTACGTCAATTTCGAGGATGAAATTTTCAGAAAGGGGGGGTAAATGTGATACCCTACTTTTTTAAACCCGGTCTCATTACACGGTTGACCCGGTTTAACCATGTAGGACCCAAACCAGAGAGGGTTAAGGTGGGTTCCTTATGGACCATGATGGCAAGGGTAACTTTGAACATCGGTTGGCCAGACAAGTCCGAGTCAGTGACAAAGGAGACGGGTGTACCCAAGCCATGTACATGCACATATCATAAGGCCATGTACGGATAAAGTAGGTATGTAGCCGTATTCTAAAGCGCATACATACAATATACCTTATGCCGAGAGTGAGATTCATGCCGAGAGTCGAATCCCATCAAAATCCCACTTGTTGGCTAATTTTTCACCCTCAGGTGGGCGGTCACAGGTGGGCGCATCCACCCACCTGAGTGACCCACCCATGTTTTACTAATGGTTTTTAGAAAGTATAAATAGCATTTATGATTTTTTTTCCATTTCTCATTTATGACATTAGGGTGTTTGGTGAAAAGAGTAAAGAGGAGAGCGAAAAGGAGGGAGAAAAGAGAACGGAGAAGAAGAGAGGGGAGGAAGAGGAAGAAGGAATGGGTTTAAGCGGCGCCAAGGCTTGATCTTCCCATTCTGACGCTAGAAAAGTGATCTCCAACACGGGATCTACGTTTAGAGGTGAGCAAAGGCTATGTTCATAAACTTTCACCCAAACCCAAATGAAACCCTTGATTCGGGTAGAGTTTCTTGAGGGCTTGTAGATTCCTCTTGAGATGATGAATCTAAGGTTTAATAGATGGTTTATGTGTTGATTTTGAAGGATTTGAAGAAGTGTTTCCACGGTTGGAGGAGCATCGGTGATTTGAGGTGATTTTGGAGTTTTTGAAAGAGTTCTTGAGCAAAGAAGGTAAGATGGCTTCCATTCCTTAAATCTAACCTAGATCTAGGTTAGAACCATCTTATGAGACATTGAATGTGTGGAGAATGGCTTTGGAAAAGCCCCATTTGATTCCCCAAAGGTTGGGGAAGGTTTTGGGGAAAAATGGCATTTTCCCGCCAAGACCAATGGGCCAAATGGCCCGCCTGAGGGCACCCACCTGAGAGAACAAGGCCTCGAGGCCAATCGGTGGGCCCTACCGGTGGGCCGACCGGTGGACCAACCTGCCCGCCGGTCCTAGCAGGCCCTCAGCTTGCACCGATGGGCCCTACCAGTGGGCCGACCTACCCGTCTGTCATGGCCGGTGGGTCAGGACCGGTGGGTCGACCTACCCGCCGGTCATGACTAGTGGGTCATGATAGGTGGGCTGTTTGACCCACCCGAGAGGCTCCCGATGTGATTTTTAAGTCCGAATGGACCCAAACCGGACGTGCGACCTTCTTTTAGGATTCTAAACATGATTTTGTCACCAAATCTTATTAGTTTTGACCCCAAAGTGGTGAAATGCTAACCCCATTCACTCATGATAGGTTCACTAAATCTTACGCTTCTCGCACTGGATCTCACCCGTATCGGTCGTGAATCTTTGTACACTATAGGTAAGTGGGGAGAGGACGTTTGGCCTTATTTTAAGGCTTGTTTGGCATTCATTTAATTGTATCTAGACTAGCCATGTCATCATGCAAATTATGTGTAGCTTAGCCATCCTTATATTATTATGACATGTGTGTTATGTTTATTTTCTCAATGTCAATTATTGCTATGATTATGTGATGAATGATGACATCATTGTGCATATGGCATTAATAGACTAGATGCCGTAGTCGGCTTGGAAACAAGTGCATGGGTGGCCCGTGGAATGGGACACGGAGGCACTATGCAATCGTACTATGTCATATAGGAGCATGAGGTGTAGGATTATCATTTTCCCATGCTACGACCCTTCCCAACAGGGGTTGAGGTGTTGGGTTACCATTTGGGGGGAAGCAGTGGTCGCGGTTGTCGGGTCACTGTGGCGGTTAGACATACGCCCGGCTGGTCATTAGGACAGTCGGTAACCCCAGTGGTATATTCAAGAGGGCCAATCGTACTCCTTTTAAATTGTTGGAGTCAACACCTTTATTTTCTGTCATTTACTTTTATGTTGAGAGCCGGTGGTCGGCATGCTTTACTTTTTCGAGTACTCACGGTGGGCCTTCTCCGACAGCCATATGGGCATATCGCGGGAGGGAGTTAGTGGCTCATACCCGGAGTATACGTGCACTGTGGCTGTAGTAGCACAGAACGAAGGACTTAGTAATGTTGTTTAGGTGGATGTGATGAAAAATGGATTGCATAGCAAATAGTGCATATGATTGTGATTGTTGTGTGGACTGTTGTGTGGTCCTCCTTTTCACTTACTGAGCTTGTGAGCTCATCCCACGTGTGCACCTCTTTTAGATGATTTTGTAGGTCACCAGCCTGAGGACCAAGGGTCGGACCCCACTGTTGAATTCCCTGAAGAGGATTGGTGGGTCCCCGAGGAATATGAGCACCGCACGGATTGCTCATGCGAGGGCTGTGCTGCGGGACCGCAGTGTTGACACCGAGCTGAGCTTTACCTTTTGATTCTTTTGATGATCTCTTTTGTGTATTTGATATGTAAATTGTATTCTTTTTGTGTAAATATCATGCCTGCGGGCCCACATGTATTTAACTATATACTACAATTTGGGTATCAAGTATATTGGGGTTATTTATAGATAAATTAAGTCTTCCACTGAACTGTTGAACATTTTCTTAGTTGTGTGTGTGTTGTGGTTGGATACTGTATCATATGATCCTGGCAGGTTTGGGTTAACCGAAGTTAACCCAGTCACCGGTCCGGTTCTATGTGAACGGGGTGTGACACGCATAGCTCTTCTGCCTGGACTGAGCTACCTTGATCCTTTCTCTGATCACATTCACCTTCCCACTAGTAGCCTGTATCAAGTCTGGACCCAAAGTGTCACACCCCGTTCTCACAGAACCGGATCGGTGACCGGGTTAACTCCGGTTAACCTAAACCTGTCAGGATCATCTGATACAGTACCCAACCACAGCATACTCACATCTAAGATAAACGTTTAAAAGTTTAGCGGAAGACTTAATTTACCTATAAATACCCCAAATTTACTTGATACCCAAATTATAGTATATAGATAAATACATGTGGGGCCGCAGGCATGATATTTACACAAAAAGAATAACAATTCAAGTATCAAGTACACAAAAAGGGGGTCATCAAAAGAATAAAAAAGTAAAACCCTGTACGGGCGTCAATACTGCGGTCCTGCAGCATAGCCTTTGCACGTGCAATCCGTACCGTGCTCATACTCCTCGGGGACCCACCAAGCCTCATCGAAAAACTCAATTGTGGGGCCCGACCCTTGATCCTCAGACTGGTGACCTGCAAAATCATCTAAAAGAGGTGCGCACGTGGGATGAGCTCAGTAGCTCAGTAAGTGAAAAGAAAGACCACACAACAATCCATACAACAATCACATCCATATGCACTATATGCTATGCAATTCATTTTAAATCTCATCCACCTAAACAACATTACTAAGTCTTTGGTTAGGTGCTACTACAACCACAGTGCGCGTATGCTCCGGGTATGAGCCGCGAACTCCATCCCGCGATACACCCATAGGGCTGTCGGAGAAGGCCCACCGTGAGTACTCGAAAAAGTAAAGTATGCCGACTATCGGCTCTTAACATAAAAGTAAATGACAGAAAGTAAAGGTGCTGACTCCAGCAATTTAAAAGCAGTACGATTGGCCCTCTTGAATATACCACTGAGGTTCACCGACTGTCTTAATGACCAGTCGGGCGTATGTCTAATCGCCACAGTGACCTAACACCCGCGACCACTGCTTCCCCCCAAGTGATAACCCAACACCTCAATCCCTGTTGGGAAGGGTCGTAGTACAGGAAGATGATAATCCTAAACCGTATGCGCCTATATGACATAGTACGATTGCATAGTACCACCACGTCCCATTCCTCGGTCCACTAATGCAGTCGTTTCCAAGCCGACTATGGCATCTATTCTAATAATGCATCATGCACAATGATCCCATCATTCATCACATAAGCACATCAATCACTTAGCATTGAGAAAGTGAAACACCACACGCACGTCATAATCATATAAGGATGACTAAGCTACACATAATTTGCATGATGAAATGGCTAATCTAGATACAATTGAATGATGCACAACAAGCTTTAAAATAAAGCCAAACATCCTCTCCCCACTTACCTGTCATGTACAAAGACTCACTGCAGGTACAGGTGAGATCTGGCGCGGGAAACGTAAATTTTGGTGAACCTATCATAAGTGAATGGGGTTAGCATTTCACCACTTTGGGGTCAAAACTAACACGATTTGATGGTTAAATCATATTTAGAATCATAAAAGAAGGTTGCACGTCCGTTTTGGGTCCATTCGGACACAAAAATCAAGTTGGGGGCCTCTCGGGTGGGTCGGACAGTCCACCTGTCACGGCCCACCGTTCTTCTTAGGAGGGCGGACAGCCCACCGGTTGGCCTGCCGATTGGCCCACCGGTTGGCCCACTGATCCTAGCCGAGGGCCTGCCTTCTCAGGCGGGCTGTGCGGCCCACCAGTCCCAACACACCTGAGAGGGCAAAAAATTACCCTCTTCCTTGAAACTTTCCCCAACCTTTGGGAAATCAAATGGGGCTTTTTCAATCATATTTTCCACACATTCAAGGTCTTATAAGATGATTCTAACCTAGATCTAACTTAGATTTAAGGATTGAGAAGCCATCTTACCTTCTTTGCTCAAGAACTCTATTAAAACCCCAAAAATCACTCCCTTGCTCAAGAAATCGCCAATGCTTCTCAAATCTGGTAAACACTTTTTCAAATCCTTCAGAATCAACACATAGACCCTCTATTAAACCTTATATTCATCATCCCAAGTGGGATTTACAAGATCTCAAGAAACTCTACCCAAATCTAGGGTTTTACTTGGGTTTGGTGAAAGTTTAAGAAGCATAGCCTTTGCTCACCTCCAATCATAGCTCTCGCGTTAGGGATCACTCTTCCGACGTCGGAATGGGAAGATCGAACCTTGGCATCGCTTAAATCCTTTCCTTCCTCCTCTTCCTTCCCCTTTCTTCTTCTCCATTCTCTTTTTTCCCTTCTTTTCTCTCTCCTCTTTACTCTTCTCACCAAACTCCTTAATGTAATAAATGAGAAAATGAAAAACACAATAATGTTATTTATACATTTTAAAACAACTAGTAACCACATAGGTGGGTCACTCAGGCAGGCGGATGCACCCACCGGTGACCGCCCACCTGAGGGCCGAAAGTTGGCCAACAAGTGGGATTTTGATGGAATTCGACTCTCGGCATGTATCTCACTCTCGGCATAAGGTATATTATACGTATGCGCTTTAGGATATGGCTACATACTAGCATTATCCGTACATGGCCTTATGATACGTGCATGTACACGGCTTGGGTACACCCGTCTCCTCTGGCACTGACTCTTAACCCTCTCTGGTTCGGGTCCTGTATGGTTAAACCAAGTCAACCGTGTAATTAGACCGGGTTTAAAAAGTAGGGTATCACATTTACCCCCCCTTTTTGAAAATTTCGTCCTCGAAATTGGCATACCTGGTTGTTCGAGAGGATGAGGGTACTTGGCTTGGATTTCATCCTCTTTCTCCCAAGATGCTTCTTCAAGTGAATGATTAGACCATCCCACCTTTACGAAGGAAATAGAGCGGTTGTGAAGGGTTTTCACTTTTCGGTCCAAGATTTTAGCTGGCTGCTCTGTACAGGTCATATCAGCTTCTAGATATTCTGGTTCCACGGGTAATACATGTGATGGATCGTGAACGTATCACTTTAGCATGGATACATGGAATACGTTATAAACATTCCTGAGAGAAGGTGGCAGAGCAAGCATGTAGGCTCCTGAGCCAACCCGAGTTAAAATCTTAAATGGGCCAATGTATCTCATGCTCAACTTACCCTTTCTATGGAACCTATGCAACCCTTTTGTAGGAGAAATCTTGAGAAATACCTTTTCTCCTACTTGAAACTCAATGCCTTTCCTGCGGTTGTCTGCATAACTCTTTTGACGTGACTGAGCTGCCTTAATCCTTTCTCGAATAACATCGACCTTGTCACAAGTCATCTGTATCATTTCAGGTCCTAACATTTGGTGTTCGCCTACCTCATTCCAATACAGAGGAGTTCTACACTTCCTATCATATAATGCCTCATATGGAGCCATTCCAATTGTAGCTTGGTAACTGTTGTTATAGGCAAACTCCATAAGGGGTATATATTCTTCCCAACTACCACACATTTCCATTGCACATGCCCTGAGCATGTCTTCTAATATCTGTATGGTTCGCTCTGACTGACCATCAATCTGTGGGTGGAAAGTAGTACTCAAATTCAATTGTGATCCCAAAGCATGCTGGAAGCTTTTCCAAAATCTGGAAGTGAACCTTGGGTCCCTATCTGACACAATGCTCACTGGCACTCCATGCAAGCGCACTATGTTATCCATATAAAGTTGTGCTAACTTGGCCATAGAGAACTGGGTCTTGATGGGAATGAAATGAGCAGTCTTAGTAAGCCGATCAACTATCACCCATATCGTATCCATCCCCTTAGGTGTGCATGGTAGTCCGGTGACAAAGTCCATTGTAATCCTATCTCACTTCCAGTCTGGTACTGGGAGTGGCTGAAGAGTACCATAAGGTCAATGCCTCTCAGCTTTTACCTTTTGGCATGTAAGACAAGTCGCCACATATTGGGCTATTGTGATTCTCATGCTTGGCCACCAATAATTTTGTTTAAGTTCTTTATACATCTTTGTACTTCCTGGGTGGAGTGAGTACTCGGAGCTATGTGCTTCCCGCACTATCTTGTCTTGTATCTCCAATCGGGCACACACAACCTACCTCGAAACAATAATGCCCCGTCGCTGGCTAAAATGAAATCAAGGTCATTTATTATTTGATCTTGAATCTTAACTCTGATCCGTTGCAACTCAGGGTCCAAAGGTTGTTTCATTATCACCTCTTGCTTAATAGACGGATGCACTTGTAGGGCTGCCAGGGATACAGTCAACCATTCAAGGTTTTCTAGTTGATGTTCAAGCTCTAAGGTTGCTCCTTCATATAAGAGGGTTTCATCCATTAGCATCGCCTCTTGTATGAGTGGTGGGCTGACTGCTAAGTATGAGAGTGACACAGTCTGTGCCTTCCGACTCAATACATCTGCCACTACATTAGCCTTTTCGGGATGATACTGAATATCGTGGTCATAATCTTTCATGAGCTCAAGCCATCTCCTCTGCCTCATGTTCAAATCTTTTTTGGTGAAAAAGTACTTAAGGCTTTTATGATCACTATATATCTCGCACTTCTCCCCATAAAAATAATGTCGCCAAATCTTTAGGGAAAAAATGACTGCGGCTAGTTCCAAGTCATGAGTGGGGTAGTTCTTCTTATATTCCTTTAATTTTCGGGATGCATACGCTATCACCTTACCGCGTTGCATGAGAACATAACCCAACCCAACCTTGAAAGCGTCAGTGTAGACTGTCATTCCACCTGTGCCTTCAAAGATGGTCAACACAGGGTCCGACACCAACCTTTTCCTCAATTCCTGAAAACTCTTCTCATATTCCTCTACCCATTCAAATTTCACACCCTTTTTGGTTAACTTAGTCATTGGTGTTGAGATCCGAGCAAAATTCTCAATGAAACGCCTGTAGTATCCAACCAAACCCAAGAAACTTCTAATTTCAGTAACATTCTTAGGGCTTTCCCACTTTACTACTGCTTTCACCTTATCAGGATCCACCTCTATTCTGGCCTCAGACACTGTGTGTCCCAGGAATCCAACTTGCTCAAGCCAAAATTCACATTTACTGTATTTGGCAAACAATTGTTGTTCTCTCAGCCTTTGTAACACCATCCTCAGGTGTTGAGTGTGCTCCTCTTCTGTCTTAGAGTAGATCAAGA
>NW_024868966.1:0-37005 GCF_013358625.1 Macadamia integrifolia
GTCAAATAACACATGTGCAAGCAATAATGATATCAATAATGTACTAGTCACAACACCGGGTGTAGCCTCAGCATCTTCTATAATCATAGCAAATACTATGCCCTGTGGTCTCTGGCCCTATAGGGGCTATACTGGCCTAAGGGCTGAATATGTTTGCTAGGGCCTAGGTGGCATACCGTAGGGTGCATCACCTAGCCTTCGGTGGAGGCAAGTCCTCGCCATGTGGCCCGACTGATCACAATGAAAACATCTTGAGCCGAATCCCAAAGACAGGGATACTGCACTAGATCGGGAGGACTGGGAAGTCTAACAGCATCAAGTCTTCTAAATTACACTAGAGTTAGGTTGGTGTAGGGCACTCGAAAAGGTTTGCTGCCTTCCCTAGAACCAACAGATCCCATCGGCCTCTTTCCCATTCCTTGCTGAGCTGTGTAGTTATCCCTATGCCGATCTTCAATAGACTTGGCCACTTATACCACCTTAGCATAGGTTTACAGTTTTAACCCCACAATGGTTGACCCAATACTTGGCCTCAACACTTTCTCAAACTTTTTTGCCTTGGCTCTATCACCTCTCAGATGCTCAGGAGCAAAATGGAATAGCTCCTCAAAGCATTGTTGATAATCGAGCACCGATCGGGGGCATTGAATCAACTGAGAGAACTCACTCTCTCTCCCATCCCAGAAGCTTTTTGGAAAATAGTTCTCAAAGAAGGTCCCTTTGAAATCTGCCCAAGTAGGGTTCGGGTTACTAGCCCTTAGAATAGGCTCGGTGGCACTCCACCAATCATCTGCTTCATTCTGTAATTGATAGCCCGCACACAAAATTTTCTACTCATCGGTGTAGCCTATCAGTCTATAAACCTTTTCCATCCCACCAATCCATCTTGATGGATACAACGGGTCTTGCCCCACCTTGGACAAATATGGGGGCCTAAGTCATTGAAACTTCTCCATCATACTTTTCAAATCTGTCCAGCCCTCTACATGGGCTTGAGCTTGTTCCGGCATCGGATCTTGTATATGCCCATGCACCTATGCCCCACTAGATGTTTGAAGGGTAACTGATCCAATGGGTATTGGAATGGGTGCCGGTGGAGTAGGAGGTGTGGGTGGTACATTACGGGTCTCCATTGCCACTTGGATTCTATTATCAATCCTGGCCATAAACTGATTTTTTCTTTCTTCCATTTTTCGCTTCATGTTATTCATGATGGATGCCACATCCTAGGCTATAAAGTATAGGCGGGGCCAAAATTATATTGTGGGGTCTACCCAGATTCTGTGTAGGGAAAGCGGGAGGTGACGGGCATGATTGGGATCAGGATTGGATGTTCCGGTGCGACATGATTCCCGTGAAGGAATCTAATTAGTACACATGCATAAACAAGGTTGCATATGTTGCATGTAATTGGAACACACATATACACAGTGGGTCCGACACATATACCACAGTCAAAATTAGTGTTAGGGTATGCATAAGTGGGATCCACATATATTAAGATCCGATCATGCACACATCCCAAAGAGGCACACCATCAAGGACCCAAATAAAAACTTAGGTTTGAAAATTTAACATGATTTATTTTTTAATTGAATCCACCGGAAACAGGGAGTCAAACCACCAAAAATATGGATTAATCCACCAAAAATATCAGTGGTATTTCTGGTGAGCAAAACAGAGGCTAAAACCAATTTTTCCCTTTCATCAGAAACAGGTACCGAAAGTATGCTCAGTGTTTCCGGTGACTTATTTCCAGTGGCACCAAGTCAGCCATAAATAGGCTCGGGCCTTGGGTTATTCACACAAAACCCTATTTGCTCTTATGAGAAAGGTGTGGAAATAGTCAAGGAGCCTTTTGCTACCCATTCCCTACCTTCCTCATGCTATTTCGCGATCGATTGGAGCCTCATTCTCATCCAAGTTAAGTTTTCTCTCTCTGAAACCTAGTTTTTATGATTTTCTTCTCTGTGAGTTTTGCATGCAGCCATTCAACTAGGTTTTCCAGTCCAAATCCTTAGGGATCATCTTGCAACAATGTCTTGACACCGTGTACGTACCCGACGCGCCCTTATACAAGAGGAGCAAGATGCCACCGAGCAGTTCAACCCAATCTTATTCTGCTCTATTGTTGAGCGAGACCATTCGGAGTTCTTTGAGCCCTACAATGTCGACCCAGGAGTCTATGTGAGGACCAACGACTTCTGTGGATTTTGTCTTCATCAACGGTTTGAGGAGATCAGGTGGTACTGCATCCTAAAACCCAATCGATACTACTACCCCACTCTGGTCAGGCTATTCTACTCCAACATGGAATGCATGAACTGGGGTACCGAAGAGATGCAAATCACCTCCTATGTGAAGGGGATGGAGATCTCCTTTGATATGGGGTAGCTGGCAAATATATTGATGATAAAAATATAGGTGATCTAGTGTACTGCCCCTCCTCGGACTCTGGCATATAAATTTCAGAGTCCGACACCTTCTAAGAGATCAATGACATGCTGACCAAGGAAGCCAAAGGATGGAATCGTTTAGTCAACTATTTTGCTACTCCAAAGGTTGTCTATCGTGCGATTCAGCTAAATGTCCTCCCCACCTGTGGACATTATAATGAGGTATTCACCCTGTAAGCCTACGTGACATACTGCGTGTACATGGGGGTGTAGATACTCCTGCCTTACCTCCTAATGTGGACCATGGTAACTCGATCTAAAGGGCAGGATCACCGAGTAGGGAACCTATGCTATGGGAGGATATTGACTAATATCTTTCGCCTCTTTGGGGTGGACATGGAGGGTAAGGCACGACTGGGTGAAGAGGTTACAAACTTCAACTAAGACTCACTGAGGAAGATGACAATAGATCTGAGAGAGGTGACACCAATCCCAGGAGAGGGTCAGCAGCCTATGGAGGTAGCGGGTGGCGGTGCCAGTGAGGTAGGAGGAGAAGCTGCTGGGGTTGATGGGGCTCCACCAACTGATCCCCAGGCTATTGGTTCTATGGTAGCTTCTACATCTCAAAGCACTACGGGTGGAAGGCCTTGTGGTCTCAATGACGTTATGGCCCATCTGGATACCACTATGTCATTAATAAGGAGTATGGACAGCCGCCTCGAGAGCATGGACGAGACCTATTATCTTATGGACAATAGAGTAGCCTCCCTAGAGGCACAAATGCAGGCGATGGTCTTCCACCTTGGTATTCCGGTGCCTCCTTCAGGAATGCATGGTCTGAACTAGGCTCAGGGCCAAGAACAGAACCAACAGCAGCAGCAGCAAGATTAGTGACATGTTTGTCACTGTAGCCTTTAGGATTTCCATTTTCCTGCTTTTATTTGAGTTTGATGTTTTTAGGTTTAGTTGAACTTTTTCATTATGTCATTTGTTTCAGTTGTTTAATTTCCTAGAATTAAGCTAGTTAGGATTTCCTGCTTTTAGTACTTTAATTTTTATAAAAAGTGTAAGCTGTGTATTCAAGTTCTTTATTATAATGAAACGGCTTTAACACCTATACTTGTCTCCTAATGTGCAATTGCTATTTTTGTTGTCTTGAGATTTTTATTAAATTCTAGTTTTTCCAAAATCATGGTTTGGCTTAGATTGTAAGTTAAGGCAGAGCTTCGCGCTCTAATACCACAACTGTCACACCCCACTCTCGGCAGACCCAACTTACCATTAGGAATACCAATGGTGTGCGTAAGACACGTACCTGTCTTACAACCTACTAGGATCTCTGATAGTAGTACCTTAACATTTTCACAATCTCACATCACAAACTAGTATAAGCAGTGGAATCAAAGTATAGTAGCAGAAATATAAGTAAAATAGGGAAACATCTAATGGTAATATAATAGCAATAACTAAGTTAATCTGTTACATCCATCCATGACATATACTTATAACCTCAAGAATATATACAATCCATAGGTATATCCAAAAATATCAAAATATGATATACAATCTCATAGTGCGGTGTAAGCATAGTGGTCGCAAGCACAATCCTGGTCGTGCTCCTCCGCTTCTGGCATCCACCAGTCGCTCACACCGTACTCTGACCTAGAAGATACTAGATCACCTGCGATGGGCACCATAGTACCTGCATCATCATCTAAAAAGGGGTGTATACGTGGGGTGAGCTTTTTGTCTCGCTCAGTGAGGGGTGGGGTCAAGCACATCTAAGTAAGACAATAGCAGTAATAATTTATGATGCATGATTGCAGAAATTAAACACATAGTCCATGATGCTCGTGACGCAGTTCATTTATTTATTATCCACCTAACAATACAAACTAAGTCTGTTAAATGCTACTACGGCACATTAAGCTGTATCCCTCATCTAGAAAACAACATCGACTACACAGTGATACAAACCCTAGCTGTGATTAGAAGCTTACCGATCCCCATATGCATCTATGGGTCACCCAGTAAACCCCGGATAACCCCCTCCTGGCAGTCATGGCATCGGTAACACATCGGCCACGCCAGACAGGTTCCCACCTCTGGTAACTATCACATCGTACCGTGGGAGTGGCACTTCGGGAAGGCTCATCAAACATACCACAATGGGTTATCCAACACCATAACCCCTGTTGGCAAGGGTGCATAGCATAGGGAGTGATACCTAACCACATATATACTGTCACACCCCGTTCGCACTGAACCGGAGCGGTGACCGAGTTAACACCGGTTAACCCAAACCTGCCAGGATCATCAGACACTGTATTCCACCACAGCATACACACACTAACATCAACTCATCAAATCAGCGGAAGACTAAGTTTTACCTGTAATAATTCCCATATACCTGATACCCAAATGGCGATACCATAATTATATACATTTGGGCCCAAAGGCATGATATATATACACAAAAAGAATAAAGTTTGAATATCAATTATGTACAGGAAATTATCAAAAACATCAGAGTACACAGCCCGGCATCGGTATCAAGGCTGGAGCTCAGCTCGGCCTCAGAACCGCTGCCCCGCAACACAGCTCTCACACGCGCAGTCTATGCCGTGCTCAAACTCATCAGGGGTCCACCAGTCCTCCTCAGGAAACTCGACTGCGGGACCCACCCCAAGCTCCTCAGATGCATGACCTGCAAAATCATCTAAAAAGGGGTGTATACGTGGAATGAGCTCACTAGCTCAGTAAGTAGAGAGGTGGACCACACACAACAGTCCACACAATCACAACATATCATATGCACTACATGCCATGCAAGTCATTTTAAATCACATACACCTAGTCAACATTACTAAGTCTTTGGTTTTAGTGCTACTACGACCACAGTGCGCGTATACTCCGGGTACGAGCCGCGAACTCCCTCCCGCGATACGCCCATAGGGCTGTTGGAGAAGGCCCACCGTGAGTACTCGGAAAAATAAAGACAATGCCGTCCACCGGCTCTCAACAGAAATGTAAATAAATTTAAATGACGGTGCTGACTCCAGCAATTTAAAAGCAGTACGATTGGCCCTCTTGAAATACCACCGGGGTTGCCGGCTGTCCTACACGACTCGCCGGGCGTAATGCCTAACCGCCACAGTGTCCGACAACCGCGACCCATGCTTCCCCCCAAATGGCAACCCAACACCTCAACCCCTGTTGGGAAGGGTCGTAGCACGGGATGGTGAGAATCCTAATACCGCATGCTCCTATATGCAGTACGACTGCATAGTGCCTCCGTGTCCCATACCACGGGCCACCAATGCATTCGTTTCCAAGCCGACCCCGGCATCTAATCTATCAATGCATTATGCGACATGATGTACACATTCGACATATATCATCTCATTCAATTTGCATTAAAAGTAAACATAGCATAAATGCACATCAATGTGTGAAATGACTAATCTATATAGTATATTCATGATGACATGACTAAATTAGATATAGTTATATGAATGCCAAACAAATGCCTTGAAATAGGCCAAACGTCCTCTCTCTCCACTTACTTGTAGCGTACAAGGAGTCCCGCTCGGTACGGGTGAGATCCGGAGCGAATCGGGAAGGCTTTGGTGAACCTAACAAAATTGAGCGGGGTTAGTACTTCACCATTTTAGAATCAAAATTAATGAAATTCGACGTCAAAATCGTGTTTAGAACGTCGAAAGAAGGTCCCATGTCCGATTTGGGCTCGATCGGACCCAAAAATCACATTCTGGCCACTCGGGTGGGTCACTCAGGTGGGTGGTCTACCCACCGGTCCAACCCGCCGGTTTGGGACCGGCGGGTAGGGACCCGCCGGTAGGACCCGCCGGTCCTACCCGCCGGTTTGGCCAGGGACCCCCTGGTCCCTCTCGGGTGGGTGTCTCAGGTGGGTAGGGACCCACCGGTTGTACCCGCCGATTTTGGCGGAAAAACCCCAGTTTCTTCTCATCTTCCTCCATTCCTTGGGGACCCAAATGGGGCTTTTCTCAACCCATTCCTCACACCTTTAAAGTCCTATAGGATGGTTCTACCTTAGATCTAACTTAGATTTAAGTGAGGGGAACCATCTTATCTTCTTTGCTCAAGAATGACTTCAAACCCTCCAAATCACTTCCAACTCACAATGCTCCTTCTACCTTGTCAATATCTCTTCAAATCCTTCAAGATCAACACATAAATCATCTATTAAACCTTAGATCCATCATTTCAAGAGGTGTTTACAAGATCTTAAGAAATCATACTCGAATCAAGGGTTTAAAGCGTGGGTTTGGTGAATGTTCATAAAACCCAACTTTTCTTACCTCCAACTGTAGATCTCGAGTTGAAGATTACTCTCCCGGCACCGGAATGGCAAGATCGAGCTTCGACGCCGCTGAAATCCTTCCTTTCTTCTTCTTCCTTTCTTCTTCCCTTTCTTTTTCTCTCTCCTCTTTACTTTTCTCACCAAACGTACGAGGGTAATAAATGGAAAGAAAAGAAGTCATAAAGCTTTATATACTATTCCTACCTAAGTGAATAGTGATGGATGGGTCACTCAGGTGGGTGGGTGTACCCACCTGACATACCCATCCGAGAGTAAAAAAACTTGGGATTTTGACCGGGCTCGGACCTCGGCTCGGACCCTACCCTGAGCATACAATGTAGCGTACGTATATAACCTTAAAATACGGATATAATACCTGTTCTATCCGTACATAGCCTTATGGTAGGTGCACGTACACGATTTGGGCACTCCCGTCTCTTCTGGCACTGGCTCGGACTTGTCGGGCCAGCCGGTGTTTAAGGTCACCCGTGCCATCATAGCCCATAAGGAACCCGCTCTAATATCCTCTGGCTCGGTTCCTGCATGGTTAAACCGGTTCAACCGCGAAATCAGACCGGGTTTAAGAAGCGGGATATTACAACTGATGTCGAATCACATTCCACTCATATCTTGTTAAGACCAAGCTCAATCGCAAGTTTCATCCGTTCAAAGAAAGATGAGAAATCTGCAAAAGATAAATGCATCTCAAACAAAGTAGAATTAAAAATTTAGACAAAAAAAAAGAATCCAGGTAAGGCGTGGAGAGTAAATTTATTATATAAAGAGCTTCAATAGGAATAAGATAGAAGAGAAGCCAATCCTTTAGTAAAACCTGCTGTTTCAACATTGCCCCATATCAGATGCCAAACATAAGATAGAAGTGAAGCCAATCCAATGTCCAGTCATAAATGTGCAGGGCAGAGTAGGCCCCCATTAACTCGTCCAACTGTCATCCCAGTATTTGATGCAACCTAAAAATAAAAAATAAAAAGCAATGTAAAAATTGATGTTAAATGGTCTGTTAGGTTCGAGGCAAAAGATATGTATAATAAGGGGGAGAAATCGCAGCTAAAATCAGTACAACAAGATTTGCATTTGTTAAAAAAACATTTCCTTTAACTGAATTTTACTTGGAATGAGTAAGCCTAAATTTAAATCAAATTTAAAATGATATCAACAGTTAATAAGAGAGAAAGTGAAAGGTGCGCTTAGTCTGTTTTCGCTTAGGCAATCCCTGCAGCACTTGGTGTAAGCTCTAGCAAACAATATCATGTTAATCTGTGAGGGGGACTTGATTTCTCTTGATATTCTTCTGTAGAATTGCAAGGGCTTATGCTGCTTGTTCAGGGGGTATATATGTTGAAGATATGAATATTCTGCAATTTGGCAGAGTAGATCAAACATCTATTTTCCAATTGCAGCATTCTTGAGTCTAGTTCTGTTATCATATACCTGTGAATACCTCCACTAACATTCTTGAAATCTTTGTTGGTCGGTGACGTTGATCAGATCCTCTAGCGAGGTTGGCCGGTCGTTAACCTGGGAACAGGTCTTGGTGCCCTTACGCTGTAGAAGAAGAAGAAGAAGGAGGAGGAGGAGGAGGGGTAAAATCATCTTTTCTATTTTAAAAACTAACACCTCTTTGATGGTGTTAGTTTAAGTGGGTTTAAATGTAATAAATGGCTTTTTAGAAGGAGGATGTAATATAGGCAAACGCCAGAGGAGGTAGATGTAAATCATCCTTTTTTTTTTTATTTGAGAGGGGTACTTGGTTAGATTTTTTTTTTTTTTTTTTTTTTTTAAATATAAAGACTAAAAAAGAAAAAAGACATAAAGGGTGCAAAGTAAATAATTTATTACATAGATGTAGTAAATTAGATTGGTGGCAAAAAGTGAGAAGTCTGCATCTTAAAAAATGCTTGTTTAGTATTGAATGCATCACCTCCTCTTCAACTCCAAGAGACGACCCCAACATCCACGGTTTTGCTTCATTGGTGTTCGTAGTGGCCATGATCTGATGATGACCTTTGGAATGTGGTATATCTTTTGCCAGTCTTCTCCTCCTTCTCTACATCGTGTCTCTAAGACAGGGCATCCTTTTATTACAAGGGTTTGCAGCATTGTTAGTTGCCGAAGACCATCTGGTAAGAAAGTAAGATTTGGACAATAGCAAATCTCTATAGTTCGAAGTGACGTGAGATTTTCGATCCACTCTGGCAACACAGTAAGGCCCTCACAACCAAAGATTCTTAGATGTTGCAATGTTGTAGTGTGTCTTAAGATCTCAGCTAAAGATATCAACTGAGGCAAGTTGATAATATCAATTTTTTGAAGGGAAGTGAGGTGCCGAAAATCCTCCAATAGAGAGAGTTCTAGCCCAGGACACTGATTAATATACAAACGCTCAAGAGCTGTTAAATATCTTATCCTTGGCAGAGATACTAGTCTCTCACACCATTCAATTCTCAGTACCTTCAAAGAGCACAACCCCTGGAATTGGGTCTCATCCTCCCACAAATATTTCATAGCATTGCACTGGTTGACCCCAAACTCTTTAAGAGAGCTAAATCCATATTCCCCATGCCTAATAGACAATCTTGGCAAATTGACGAGGTTGGGGGAATTATCAAAAGTCAAACTCTCAAGAACGGGGAGGTTTCGGTTTTGTAGCAGCCCTTCTGGAATGTTTTCACTTTCCTTCGTTTGAAGAAATAAAGATTTAAGAGACGGGAGCAATGGAAGGGTTTTCAACTTATCACAATTCATAATTCTCATTGACACAAGATAAGGGAATACTACTACTTCTCTTCCTCGTGTAACATTCAATAACAATTCTTCCAAATTTAGCATGCCATATAATTGCAGTTCTTCCAGCAATGGGAATCCTTTAGCCGATCCATCACCACTATCGGACTCAACATCTAATAAGTATCGGACAGAATCCATTCCACTTACATGAAGAAACTTCAGGAATGGTAGATGCCCAAGAGGTGGGAAATTTTCACATCTGCTGCAATCTATCAATTGAACACGAACCAAATTTTGGAGTGACAAATCCTCCATCCAACTTGGAAATTTCATGCCTTGGTACCTTTCTATTTCCAATTTTTTCATGCTTATTGGGGGCTGGAGGCCTTCTAGCACCTCATCAACATTTTCTTGGATGTGAGTTTGATCATTATGTGGAGACCAAGACAAGGTTAACCAGTTAAGGTTTCTCTTTTCCATCAAATTGGCTTCTTTGGCATCCACTGAATTCTTTACGTTCTCTAGATCTCTTATGTGTAATTGTCCTCTGAGGTTCAGTCCTTTTAACTCATTGATACGATATCCAGTCTTCTTCCCCACGATGAACGTGCTTAATGTCTGTAGGTGAATCAACTTCCCTATTCCGATTGGCATTTGCCTTAGTGACTCACATCCACAAATATCCAGGTGCCTGAGGCTGCTCATGGTACTCAACTGTGCAGGCAACTTTTGAAGACATCGACAACGGTCTAGTATTAATGTCTGCAAATGTTTTAGGTTGCTCAAGGATTCAGGCAATGTGCTAATACTTATCATGTAGAGCTTCAGGTACCTCAAGTGTATCAAATACCTCAAGTGTGTCAAATAGGCAGCTGACGATGGTCGCCAACTTACAGAACTGAAACTCAGTTCTAATGCTCGTAAGCATCTACGATTTGAAATATTGAAATTTGGAAATTTCAAATAGGCAGCTGAAAATGGCCGGTAATCTACATCTAAACGACTGGCATTTAGCAGCAAAGTACGAATGGTTTGAAATTTACGCAAAGACTCATTAGTGGATGCTACCAACATTTGTAAGTCGTCGGACGAAAGCATGTTCTCAAGCTTCAATGATAGGTGTCGAATCCCTTTTGGAACAATTATTTCCTCGCCAGTCTTTAAGGTCAAACATTCCTTACCCAAGATAGAACATGCAAGATCATGGACTAGATCATGCATCTTACAATTCACTACATTCAAATAATCATTTTTTTCTACGTCTTGGAAGAAAGACCTCCACACTAACTCGTTGAAAATTTCATTACCAATATCTTCCAACTCCATTTTACCCTTGGATGGAATAAAACCATTAGCCATCCAGAGATGGACTAACTGTTCCTTCTCGATCCAATGATCCTTTGGAAACATAGAGCAATAAGCGAAACATTGTCTCAGATGTGAGGGCAAATGATTGTAACTGAGTCTCAAGGCCGGCAAAATGTTATTTTCTTCGTCTTCTGGTAGATCCCATATTTCACTGTCTCTCACAAATAGCCATTCAGTCTCTGTGTTTTTGAAGCGCATTAAGCTCCCTAGAGCCTTTGCTGCCAGAGGAACACCTCCACACTTCTTCACAATCTCCTTTCCAATCACTACCAAGTGTGCAATCTCTTCTCTGCCATCGCCAAATGCACGTTGCTTGAACAAAGCCCAACAATCGTCCTTTGAGAGTCCTTTTAAGTGGTGAGCAGGAAATGTGCCCATGATTGATTCTACTTTTTCAAGACGAGTGGTTACAAGAATTGAACATCCTTGAATTCCACATGTCAATGAAAATTTCAATTTATCCCACTTGTCCTGATTTTCATTCCAAACATCATCAAGTACAAGCAAAAATCTCCTCCTACTCAACATCTCACGAAGGCGGCTTTGCATTGATTCCAACTCTATGAGATCAGATGCAGTTCCACCCATAGTTTCTATGATTGCTTTAGTAAGCCTTTTTACGTCAAAATCATCAGATACACAAACCCAATTTCTGGTCTCAAATTGATTTTTCACTCTTTCATCATTGTAGACTAGTTGAGCAAGTGTGGTCTTTCCAAGACCACCCATTCCAATTATTGGATAAACCAGTAACTATGGGTTGTTAATGTTGTCCACCAATATCTTAACTATTTCTTCTCTGTCCTCATCTCTCCCATAAACTCGGGGTTCAGTTAGAATGGACGTAGTCTCTCGTTCACTGGTCTCAAAAGTCCACTCCACTGCATTTCCCCGAGGGTTCAAATGAAATTTGGACCTCGCATCAGCAATATCATCAAATCTCTCTCTAATATCTTTTATTCTCTGTCCAATCTTGCGACGAAACATAAGTTTTTCAAAATTGAACCAAGATAAGAAAGAGTTGCTTACCTGGTTGGTGCAGTTTCTCTTCTGGGTTTCTTCTAATTGAAGTGCTTTGGCAGCACACTCATCTAAGATGTCGTCTGCATCATAAGCTGCATCCTTGAGTTTCTTTAGCCAACCTTTGATAGCCTTATCCTTGAATTGCTTCATCTCAGCATCTTCCAATACATCTCTAATTGTGTCTAAGGTGTCAGAAAGCCTTCTCATCTCTCGATCGACTCCCCATACCAAACCAAACTCTTGCTGAAGTAGGGAGTTATGTTCTGAAGAACAACTCGAAGAACTGCATCAACCATCTTGTTTGCAGCTTAATTGTCTACTTGATCAAAGTTGCTTAAATCTTTGAATTGAAAAGAATTTTTGAATCTCTCTAAAGGTACAAAGGAATGATCTTCAAAAGAGCAAATTAAAGAGCCTCCCTCTGTATTTCCTCTGTCCTTTTGTTAACAACTAGAGTCATAAATTCATAATGGGTAAAGTAAGGAGCTTGACTATACTGCTGCTAGTCTTTTTTATTTTGGTAAGGACTGTTGCTAGTCATGTTTGCAAAAGTCCGTAAAAGCTAGGAAAGAAAATATCTTCAATTATTGAGACAGAAGTCTGAACTCATTCCTTCCTATCTACCAAACAGAAACTTCATGCCCCTTTCCTCTTGGACTATGAAGCGTTGGCCGACATGGTTTGGCCCCGTTTGTAGAACGCAGGCCAGGCCTGAGCTCTGAACGTCTTCCCCACCACCACCCATTGGTAAGGTAGGCCCCACATATAGGGCGCCAAATCTTGGCCCCAATATTATATATATATATATATATAAATTATATAAGAATAAAAATATATTTTTGAAGAATACTATGATATTTTTTTTTTAATGAAAAATATATTAAAACAGGAAAGAAAACAAATACAACAAGCAAAGCCAAATTGGCTAGACCAGGGTGAAAACCTTACCAAGCCTAGCAGAGATGGGCCTGAAGCCCCCTAAGAGAAGGGACAAACCCAAAAAAGGGGGGGTGGTGAAACAAGCCAAAGAATGGAAAGAAACATAAAAAGGGGGGGCGAGGAAAAAACAAGCAAAGAAGGGAGGGAGGGATACAAAAAAATTAGGGAGGTGGGAAAGAAACAATAAAAAGGAGAATGATACAAGAAAATGGGGGAGGGGGAATAGAAGAGAGGAAGGTCCTAAGAATATGCCAAATCTAAGAGGGTGGAAGAAAGGAAGGTCCCATGAAGAAGCCAAGAACCAATTTCTATTTGTATCTAGGCAAACAACAAAATTATGAAGAATTTTATTCCTCACATTAAAAGAAATAGCATCTCTAATCTGCTCCAGTGAACGAGAATTGGTAGTCCATCTTCTTTTATTCATTTCCCACCAAATATGAGATAATGTTGCACTGAATGCCAACTTGCCAAGATGATCAGAAAGGGTTTTACAATTAAAAGCATTTAAAATCCATTTTCATCCTTTTTCAAATGGAAGAATAATTCTAGGACTCGACCAAAGCTTGCGAAGACTACTTCCCCAAACCGACTTAGAGAAAGGACAATAAAAAAACAAGTGCTCAAGACTTTCAAACAAATTCCAACATAGGCAACAATTAGAGATAGAAATATTTCTATGCATAAGAAATTCGTGAATACTATGATTATTGTTGCTGCTAAAAACCCTGTATGAATTGGTCCTGCACAAGCACAGACGGCAGAGGCCCGGAGCTTTGTCCGGGGTTAGTCCTCCGACGCTCAAGTTAGGGTCGGCCGCACAGTTCTCAGTAAGGGAGTAATGGCAAGGGTATTGATGCTTACCTTCTTCCTTCTTCTCGGCCCTCTTATATGGTTCCTAGGGTCTAGGGTTTCCTCTTGCCCTTCCCCTTGTCCTTCTTGGGTCCACCTTCCTCTCTCTCCGAGTCCCCCTCCAATACGTTTGTCCTTCTTGTGGGGAATATTCCCTACCTGGCGGGCGACACGTGTCCCAGTGGGCGACGCGTGTCCTCACCCTACTGAGCCGTATGATTTGGCTGTATCAATTATAATAGTTGGAATCAAAAATATTATTTTAATTTATGCGGGTAATTACTGAAGCCAAACATTTATTTTTACTACTTAAACATTTTTATTAAATAGTTCAAATTAGAGGCATTTGTTTGTTTTCCATTGCGGAAGGTTATTTTTATTAAAAATTATTACTATTATCGAGTGTCGAAGGGTATTTTACCACCATGAAATGTAAGAATTTTATGTGAGAAGGTTTTCTAACAGGCAAAGTGGGCCCTGCACCAATGAGGGTGAATGTGAGTGCATGCAGAAGCATCAACGGGACAAAATTTTCACCTTTCATGAGGGGTTGGGCAGTCATTTCACCCACTTTATGTCAGGGCACAGGAGCCACGTTGCCTTTCAATCTTCTATTTCCCTAATTTTTGTGTACCTTCTGAAAATGATAATTAGAAAACTAAAATTATTCATTTATATAAGCATGTCAGTTTTAGTATTATAGTAAGATAAAATTTATAAGCTACTTAATGGCTTTTCTTTTACTCGTTATATAGAAGATGAAATAGGTCTGCAACATCCTTGTTCTCTCATGAGTTCAACTCTCCCTTGGGGTCTACTTGTCAAAAAATCTCAAGCCCAAGTAGATTAAGTGGTTCAAATATGTGTTAGAGCAACTTTTTCCAAGCGTAGCCCACACTACAAAAATATAGTAGTTAAACTAAATGGAAGCGTAATCATTGAAATTATGAAAACCTATAGACTTGGATTGCTACCAAATGCCCGTGGGTTTAGATTTTGGGTACAAACAACAAGATGAGCTATTTCAGTATTTAATTAATAAAAATATTCAACACAAGCCCACAAAAGTAACCTATTGTAAACATTTATAGTCAATATGGTAACACCATAAATTAGCAGTTATCAAAGTGAGTACATTCTTAGTATGACAGGTTTGTACTTCTAGCCATTACCATAAATAAATAGAAAATCTAAAAATGATAATTTCCTATAATGACAACATGCTAAATATGAGGGTTCATATCATTTATTCATGGTAGCAAAAAACACATGAAATATGTTACCTTATCCATAATGCATTAGATATAAGAAATTATATACAAGTATAATCTTTAGGCTCAAATGACTTTAGTATCTAATACAAATATTTGCCTATAAACTTTAAAGTCAATCATAATAAAGCCCCATAATTTTTTTAAGTCAAAAAAAATTATTTAGCTAATAGGGCACATGAACCGAATAACTTATAGGCTAAAACAACAATAAGCCTTTAACAAATAAAGATAATGTTGGCTTAGATCCATAGTAAGTATAAATAACTTCATAGGCTTTATACCAATAAGCCACTAAAACTTCAATGAGTTCATTTAAATCATTCAAATGTAATTTATCTGTGTTTATCTCGATGAATTTTCAATAAAATTGAACTTTATCATAAGTACAAATAGGACATATAAATTCGAAGAAATATTACTTAAATAATGCACTTGTGATATTTTGAATCATAAAGGGGTGTCAAAACTCATAATTATGTATCTCATGACGAAATCTGATGTCACGAATAAAAAATATAACATCGAGAAAAACATCGAAATACCCCAGATTGACTTAAAATTCATGAAACAACAAATGTAGTATACATAATAAAACATGTATAATGCATCTATCACTCTCAATAGGATAATAATATATTCTCCCACTAATATAAAAGAATATGACTATATGACCTAATAAAAGTACCATTTATAGGAGTCAACATCAGTTCATATTATAACTAAATCTAACTGTTGGCTTGAATAAACATGGCCAAAATAGTCAACAGTATAAACTGATTTCAGAAGCTATTTCAATAAATAAAAATTAAATGATTTTTTATTCCATTTCCATAAACTGTTTATAGTCTATATAATTATTAAACTCCAAAACTGGATTTCATTGAAACTATGATGAAAATAATTAATAAACCATCAGCATGTACAAGTAACGTAGGATGATCTTGTGTCATAACATCTCAAATGTGGGTATAGATATCATCATTAATATTATTCTTTAAGATGTCAACTCTACCCACAAAATATTTTCACTAAAGCCCATTTAAATAGACCACAGCAATGACAAAGTTCAACTTGGTGAAATTCATATTTACTGTAATCACTATATCATTCAAGACTTATAACTGAAATTATATCCTTATCCTTTGGGACAGGAATTCATTGGTCCTCTCATTTTCTTGTATTAACTGTGAAAAGAACAATAACTTTTGAAATTCCCACCTTTGGGATCAGAAACCTTAGGTTACTGTCATTTTCTTTAACTTTGGTGACATCATCTTTAGGCAAATGTCATTTACTATACTGTCCTAGGAAAAACCATGAAAGAATAAGATAAGTCACTTTGGTGGAATCCACATCACCCTTTCATGGTTCCCTAGAGATGTGTTATGCAGCTAATCATATGTAGAAGCTTACACCCAATTTAATTATAATATATATTTATTCATCATAGGGTGTTCCAAATATGACATGCAAGCACAAAATGACATTAATTTTCTACTTACATAATTCATAAATGACCTTTTCAATATCATGGTAATGATAAACTAATGTAGAAACTTTTATAAATAGAAATATAATTTTGAAGTCATTCTGGAACAAAGATAGAACACTACAAATGTTTCAGAATAGTTCTGAATTTCATCATTCCACCGGTCAAACCGTATAAACAGTATAAAGTAATGTGACAAACCAATCAATTTCCATTTAATAACATAAACCACATGCCTACGGTCTACAGACCGTTTCTGTTTGGCTTTAAATAGGTAAGATAACAACCACATAATGCATTAATAATGTATGTTACTTTTACAATTGCATGTTATCAATACAGTGAGATGTAGGTGCATATTAGCATCACATCCATTTACATATGGTTTCCATAACTATATTGTCATGATAACAACCAAAACTCAAAACCAATGATAACTTTCATAATCAGGTTTAAAATAATAATAATAATTTCAATAATTAAACCAAAACCAGATGATTCCAAACTGCCTTTTATAAGCAGTTTAAGTCTTATCTATTTGTATGGTTTCATAATTGGGTTTCATTAAAATTGTAAAAGAAGTAGTTAATTCACCCCCAATTTATGAGTCAAAGCTCAAAACAATTTAAAATCAACTTTAAAACTCATTACTTTGGTTTACAATAAAATTCATTGAATATTATTTTAATGTAAACCCATAACACATTGAATTCCAACCTTGTTATCCAAATCCAAGTCCAAGCCCAAGTTTACCATCATAACCAAAAAACCCAAACGTCTCAAAAATATGGTTCACTGGATCGGGTTGAAACCTGACCCGATCGGTTCAGTTTGATTCTAAACTAGTTCAATCATGTGTGGCCTCCATCTGATTTGATCATGGTTCGGTTTGGTTTGGTCCATAATTTAAGTGAACCCCATTATTCCTTTAAATAAATGAAATCTTCAATGGTTCATGACTTAATAGTTTTTAATAGACTTAAATATGAAAAACCTCATTGGACATTATCTGAAAACTGTCCATTACCAAAAAGACTCATTTATTTAAGTGCATTTCCATCAAAATTACCTTTATCATAAATAGACTATAGACTAGATGTCACATACTATATAGTATTGAAGAACCCGTCAAAATAACCGGGGTTGGTTCAAGAAAATCACAAAACAACAAGTTTATGCCATATAAATAAATCAATATATAGATAATATTAGATTTATCTATCAACTGTAGTAGGATAAAATTTTATCCTACAAAATATAATGGGATTATAGAATTTGTAATCTCAGGTGTGACAGTATTCCGTCCTCTCAAGTGGCACAATAAATACCCATCATAAGAGTCAATAACCATTTCATTTTGAATCGGATCAAAACTGTTTCAAATTAAGACAATACCTTAGTGATGACTATTTAAAGACTTTAGTATGAACCATAAATTGAGACGGACTGAGATTTTAAAACGTAAAAGAGCCCACTTTACAAATCCCATTTGATACATAAATATATATATATATATATATATATTTATATCAATAGATCAAGCCCATGGGTCTAAGCCCATAACAGTGTAAATGAAACAATAAACCTTTTTTTTTTTTTTTTTTTTTTTTTTTTTTTATGAAATAAATAAACAAAAACAAAAACAAAAGTGAGAAACAAGTCAAAAAAGGTTTTGTTTCGGTAAACTACTGCTGTAAATGGCAGTCGATCCCGATAGCCAATGACACCAAGAGTCCCAGCAATGGAACCAATTACCGCTGATCGAAATCATGACATTAATAGCCATTGTGAACAATTTCCAAAACACTGATCAGACTCGATTATAAACACAGCTTAAGAATCGTTGCTCACATAAGACGGCTTGGCACCATAGACTTCCACGTAAGGCAAAGAGACTTCCACGTAAGGCAAAGAAGTTGGAAACCCTCTTCGACCTTACTACTGTCCATATCAGATTATCAGTCGAGGGCTTGAGAGTGTATACCCAAAAAGGATTGAGTTACAAGTGACTAGGTCTCGATCGGGACATTGGCCGAATAGGTGGTGTGCCATAATTTTTCCAGATTTAGCCTCGACCGTGTTTTTTTTTTTTTTTGTTATTATAATTCATCCGACCATCGAACCACCAAAAAAAAAAATGCAACAACAAATACATAGTCAAGTTAAAATAAATCATATCAGAATTACATTCCATTGAGTCGTGGCTTTTTGCTTCAGAACAATACAAAAAGTGTATATGTATACAGCCTATCGATCTCTATGAACGAGACTCTGATATCATTGATAGAAAATAAATGCGAAAACAATTAATGGAGATCGCTTAGCATGTATGATAAACACTACAAAGACAAGTTTTAGGTATACCTGAATCCGTGACTTAAGAATAACAACTCCTCAATTCTCTTTTCGTATGCCCCTTTTATAACACGATCAATGTTGGTCTGACCTACCCTCTTTCCCTTTTGCTTAAGTCATTAGCATCACTTAATAGGCCAGTGATAACTATATATAGGGGTGAGGGTAGGGACAAACCCTGCAAAGAAATTAAGGTTTTCTCCCCATTAAGGAAACAATACCTTAGGTCCGCACATAGTAATAAATATTTCATTCCATTAAGGTGTGCTAATAGAATCCAATATCTCCATAGAGATCACTTACCAATAATATTGGATTCTTTCTGCTTACTCCATCTGTAGTCAACACCACTAAACCGATTTTAGAAACAAATCATGGACTATGCTAGCCCACCCAATTGGAAATCTTACAGTTTGGTCATTTCGCTGCCCTTTGTGAGAGGGAGTAGAGGTATATTTTAGGCTATGTTTCATAACCAAGAGAAGAGAAGAAAAGAAAAGAAAAAAGAATCTAGAAAAGAAAAGAGAAGAGAAGAAAAGAAATGAATGGTGAGAAAATAAAAAGAGTATGTATGTTTGGTAACCAAGAGAAGAAAAGAAAAGAAAATGAAAAAATTCAAAAAATTTTGAATTTTAGGAGAGCGATAGACACAAAGGAAATCATTATGTAATCATTCATTTATTGTCTTATTATATTTTCATATTTTTTCATATTTCTTTGTAGTTTTTGCAAGATTTTCTTTTGGAACAAAAGAAAACTTCACAATTCCCAAGAGGAATTTTGAATTTCAAAAGCTGAATCTTCTCTTGTATGAACACATACCAAATGCAAAAAGAAATTCTTAACCCACCAAAAAAAAAGTATAAAAAGTGCACTTTTTCTTTCTTTTCTTTTCTTTTCTTTTCTTCTCTTGGCTACCAAACACTATCTTATTCTTTGAAAGAGAAGAATCACACCCTCTTTTATTAATTAAGAAAAAAATATTGTTGTAATAAAGGATGATGAAAGTAAGCCGTCGTAGCCTTATGAAGAAGATTTGTATACTTTGGTAGGTCACCTTTTATGAAGCAGACAAAAAGTAATGGCACCTGGATCATAAGTGAACCTTATACTTTTCTGGTTAGGCGGGTTCGAACATTTTTGAGAAGCTTGGTCGACAAGGTCCTCAATAAACATTGTCCATTTTGAAATGTTGAAAATCATAGGGATTTCTACTGTGGGATCTCTTCTTAGTTGACCACAATGTGCTCGAGAAAAAGGTGTTTAAGGCTCCCCCCCCCCACCCACTTAAATAAAGGCCACTTGTTGATTAAAGAAAATGAGTAGTAGCTTTATTTATTTTTTATTTTTTTGCTTTCTAATATATTATTTTTTTGGAAGAGTGTTCCGTGAAAGGTATTATGGCCCCTACACCAGCACATGAAACATTGGAAATGCATGTGGAAGCATCATCAGGGTGGGATTTTAGCCTTTCATGAGTGGTAGTGATGGGACAATCATTTCACCCCCTTTGTATCTAGGCGTAGGAGTCATGTTGCCTTTTACACTTTTTTTCCTCTTTTTTTTTAATTAAAATAAATTTTGTCATTTCACATAAATGATATATTAAATACTTTTTTACTTTTTGAAAAAAAAATTATCCATATATTAATTACTGCATTAAATAACTTTTAGGAATAAGATAATAGTAATGGGAATATGTTTTCTATGTGAGAACACAGTCTATATTAGAGCACATATGTCTATCTCTTTCCTCCCTGAAAAATAAAGGTAGAGATGATATTTCACATCGATAGAAAAGAGAGAGACACATGAGAGCACTGGTGTAGACACACTCCCTAATAGAGTTCTCTTTTTCCCTTAAAATAAAGAAGAGGGGTATATAGGCACACTCCTATTTCTCTTTATTGTGAGCTCCACATATTTTCGCATAACTTTGCATAAACTCTACTTTCAATCATACAAACTCGTTGAAAGCCCCTTATAACTTCTTTTAATATCATATTATTGTATTTTTACCAATTGAATTTTTCTTTAAATTGAATTCATTTCTAATCCAATAGGGTCTAGTTTTCTAAGTGAAAAATAACAAAGGTTTTTGTTTTCTTCAATACAAAGTCATTTATTTTAATGTAAAGGGCATATAAGTAAAATAAAGTAGTGGACATGTGTCTTACTTCCCTTAACTTTTTTTTTTTAATGAATACTTCCCCTACCTTTTTTATTTTTATTTTTTATTTCACATCTTTTAACTATTCACATTTGATGAACAAAAACACAAATACTCCATGAAACAGTGATGATTAGAATAGTATTCCGAGGAGTCAAAGAACCCAATTTTGATTCATGTAGTGATTGACACACACACTTGCCTCGACCTATTTAATAGTTAGTTCCATTTATGATTAGTAGTTTTGTTGCATGTCACAACTTTCCGTATACACAATGAGTTGCCATTTTGTGGGACTTGGGACCCCAAAGTCCTCTATTTGATCAAGCCTCAGCCCCCTTCAAAAGGAAGATAAAAAATAAGAAATTAAATTGAGTTCAAAGTGATAAAATTATCGAAGAGCCATTGTGAAATGATAATATTGTTATTATGTTCATTATTTATAAAACTGTAAGCTTACTTTATACATTAATTTTAGCTGTTTCCAATCTTGTGTTTAGGATGATATTTGATTAATGATTTTTTTCTCGTGACTTTTATGATATAGATTTATCCACATTCATCAAGTTTCCGATCAAGTGTGCATGCATGTCCACAGAGCAATACTAAATGCTACTAAAACAACATTAGCATTGTTGATGCTTAGGCCGCGTTTGGTAGTCATCCAGAATTTCCGTTCTATGAGAATAAAAAATGGAATAAAGTGTTTGGTGTCAACTTTGTGTTTTTCGGAATGAAAAAAGGGGGAAAAATAATGCTAAAACGTAAAATGATGAAACGACAAAACCTTGTTCTTACAAACAGCCATTCAGTCTCTGTGATTGAAGCGCATTAAGCTTCCTAAAGCTTTTGCAGCCAAAAGTACACCTTCACATTTCTTCACAATTTCCGTACCAATCACTTTCAAGTTTGCAATCTCTTCTCTGCCATCTCCAAATGCACATTGCTTGAACAGAGCCCAACAATCATCCTTTGAGAGTCCTTTCAAGTGGTGAGCAGGAAAAGTGCCCATGATTGATGCTACTTTTTCAACCCGAGTGGTTACAAGAATTGAACATCCTTGAATTCCACACGTCAATGAAAATTTCAACCTATCCCACTTATCCTCATTTTCATCCCAAACATCATCTAGTACAAGCAAAAATCCCCTCCTACTCAACCCATAGTCATGATCGCTTCTCAGCTGGCAGAGGTGTTGGAGCTCAACAATTCGGTCTCTTTGCAGGGGCAATGTGATGAGCCTTTATCGGGTCTTGGCTTTATTGAGGGAGGCAGGATCGAAGTGGTTATTCCGATTAATCAGCCAGAGGATGTGCAGGTTCTGGTATCTGATCAGAATATGGTGAATGTTATTGATGAAGCTGATACAACTCCAATGACTGTCACCAGCATTGACAATGGTAGAACTGCAATTGTCCTCTATGAATCCCCTAGTCAAGGGGAAAGTGGGAGGACGAGTGAGGTCCCATTCATTCCTATTTCCAGAAGACGACCTCGTGAAAATCAAGATGGTGGGGCGGAATCAAGTAGACAGGGTTCTAATCGAAATTATATTAGAAGGCAGGAGCTGGCCATGGTTGATGGCATCATCTGCCAGCCACGTTTGCATGGGGCTGTCACTCGCAGCTCAGTTCGAAACTCTTCTTCTAGTTAATTATGAAGTTCCTCTTTTGGAATATTAGAGGAGTTGGCAACGTCCGTGCTCGTGCGGTGTTGCGTTCAGTTATTTGGGAAAATGATCCGTTAGTTGTGTGCTTGGCAGAACCGAAGGTAGATCCTAACAAGTGCCCTAAAACATTTTTTAACTCATTGGGATATGATTTTCTTTTTATTCACAATCAGAAACAAGATGCTGTCCCAAATATTTTGTGTTTCTGGAAATCATTTCTCAAGCGGCCTGTAGTGGTGCTATCCTCTGATCAGCAGGTATCTCTCTTGATGGAGAGTGGAGGTGTACGCTTTTTCCTGTCTGTAATTCAAGCAAATTATTTAAAGGTTACCAAAAGAGATATGTGTGTGACCTATTGTCTATTTCTGGTACGGGGCTTCCTTGGATGATTTTTGGTGTTTTCAACTTTTACCTTTTCGCTCATGAAAAGAGGGGTCCGGAAAGATTTAATGTGGGATCGCCAGAAGAGTTTGCAGCAATGATTGACTCCGCTTCCCTAGTTCGTGTTCCTTGTTCAGGATGCAAGTTCACTTGGTTTAATAACAGACGGTTAGGAAATGTATGAGCAGTGTTGGATCGAAGTCTGAAGAGTGGTTGGACAAGTTTCCGGACTGCTCCCATCGCGTATTAACTAGAAGCTACTCAGACCATGCTCCTATTGTTGTTTCATGTGAGGATTTACCTCGTCCGATGAATACCCCATTCAAAATGATGCCTTTTTGGATAGAGCATACGGATTTCAAGGATGTGGTTAGTGCCTCTTGGGCGGAGCCTATTAGTGGAACCCCTATGTTTGTGGTGACCGGTAAATTGAAACGGTTAAAGGTTCGGCTCAGGTCTTGGGCAAAGCTTGTTTTCCCTCATGTGGATAAGGAGGTGGAAATGGCTAGATCTAATTAAGACCAAATTCAGAATCAGATTGAGGTGGAGGGAATTAATGAGTTGTTGTTTGAGCAGGAAATAGCGGCTAAGATTTGTCATGTTAATGCAATTGCATTGCAGGCAAAAGTTTGGGCAGAAAAATCAAGAATTAAGTGGCTGAAGGAGAGTGACCGGTGTTCTAAGTTCTTTCATCTCTCCACCAAAATTAAAAGATGGTGAAATGCTATTCGGAAGCTTCAGACGGATGATGGGGTTACTTTCACTGATCCTGTAGTGAGAGGTGAACATATTGCTAGTCACTATGAGGAACCACAATCGTGGAGTGATAACTCGGAAGGAGGAATTGTTGGCAGTCATCCCAAATTTGATTTCTCATGAGGATAACTCTATTCTGGATGACGATTCCATCTGCTGAGGAGATTCGCAATGTAGTTTTTGAGCTTGACCCTACTAGTGCGCCTGGTCCGGATGGATTCCCAGGTACATTCTTTCAGAGTTGCTGGGATATAGTTGGCATGGACACTTGTAGGGCCATAAATTTTTTTTTCTTTAAATGTATTATTACTAAAGAAATTAATAGCAATTTTTTGACCTAAATTCCTAAAGTAGAGAATGCAAGGAGAGTAGGTCAGTTTCGTCCAATACGTCTTGGAAATTTTTTCTTTAAATTAATTCCAAAGATATTGGCGTCCCGCCTTTCCCCTCTGCTTCCTAGACTAATTTTTGAAGAACAAGGTGCCTTCTAAAAAGGAAAGGTCATTCTCTCAAACATTGGTGTAGCGTCTGAACTCAATAATATGTTGTTCTCAAAATGATATGGTGGGTGCATGGGTCTGAAGTTAGATGTTCAAAAAGTCTACAATACCCTGGATTGGGATTTTTTATTTGATGTTCTTTGAAAGTTTGGCTTTTCTCAGGCGTGGATTGATTGGGTACATCAAATTCTGGTTTTACCAAATTATCTGTGATGGTCAATGGTGGTCTGGTGGGCTTCTTTGGAGTGAAAAAAGGTCTTAGACAAGGAGATCCTCTTTCTCCGCTTCTTTTTAAATTGGCAGAGGAGGTTCTTTGGTGTGGCCTTCAAGAGCTTCGGGACAAATACTTGGGGAAAGGGATTCCAGGCCCTCGACATATTAATACTCCTTCTCACCTCCTATATGCAGGTAACCTATTTATTTTTATTAATGCTGGGCTGCGAGGAGTGAGGAATTTGAAGAAGTTTATTGATTCTTATCAAGACTATTCTGGTCAAAAGATAAATCTTGATAAAAGCAAGATATTCTTAGGGTCGATCTCCTCTGTGAGGAAAATTAGGATAAAGGATGTATTGGGTATTCCGGAGTGCGTCTTCCCAACTCTATACCTTCGGGTGGAGATATTTAAAGACCGTTTGAAAAAGAATTTTATTCTTCCAATTATGGACAAATTTAAGGCAAGACTTATGGGCTGGAAAGACAAGCTCTTATCGATGGCTGGAAGAATTAAGCTAGTTAAATCAATCATGTGTAGTATGCCAATCCACAATTTTTTGGTCTATTTATGGCCATTTGCTTCTGTGTCTTTGATGGAAAAGTGGCTTCGTAACTTTATTTGGAGTGGGGATGCAAGTTCAGGCAAAGCAATAACGGTCAAATGGAGCACTCCTTGTAAGCCAAAACAAGAGGGAGGCCTTGGGATTTGTCGGTTGAGGGATATGAACCTTGCTTTAATTTCAAAATTAGGCTGGTTTATTAAGAATGATTCCTCTAGGTTTGCAATTTTTTCAGGGGAAGATTTTTGGGTAAAGATGGTTCATTGCGCCACTCTAATATTACTTCCTTTATTCTTCCTGGGATCCGTCGAGTGTGGGATTTTGTTAATTCCTCGGAAAGATGGGTGATTGCTGATGGCCAATCAATCGATTTCTGGAAAGATAATTGGCTGAGTGATAATAATATCCTTGATATGATTCCAGTTAACTCGGTGGCATCATACAGTTTAAAGGCTCAAGTGGCAGACTTTATAGAAGGCCATCAGTGGATTCTCCCTGAGGTAATTTCTCCAGTTCTTCAAGATTTATGTGATAGTATAAGAGACATCCCTCTCCCAGTTCCAGCTGTTTGAGACCACAGGATTTGGTCTCATTCAGATACAGGACCTACTACAAGATGTTATTTAAAATTTGAAGGTCTGGGAACAAATTACAAGGCTGAGTTTGAGGCATTTTTTGAAGGTCTACATCATGCATATGACTTGGGGATTACTAAACTCTAGATAGAGAGTGACTCTCAATCTATGATCAGTTGTATGAAAAATAGTAGAATTTCATGGAATTTCAGCAGAAATGGATATTCTTTGCAAATTATTTGGATTGCATTGTTTGGTTCATTTCACATAATTACAGGGAAGTCAATGTAGTTGCAGATAGGTTGGCAAAGCATGCAGCTACAAAGAGAATGTCTTCTTTGTGGAACTCCCCTCCATTTTTTTCAAGTGATGTATGTTGGGATTCTCAAATGAGGCCCAGGTTTAGATTTTGTTAATCTTTAATTATCTTGTAGATTGAAGTGTCTTCCTGCTGATGGCAATGCCGAAGGTGGGAAGATTCTTCAATGGTGTTTTGTTCTTTCATTGCTTATATCTATTATATTTTTCTAATATATTCTTTTGCTGATCATTTGCAAAAAAAAAAAATTACCACCATAAAATGCAATAATTTATGGGAGAAGGTTTCCTAACAGGCAGAGTGGGCCTTTTGCCAACAAGAGGATGAATGTGAGTGTATGCGAAAGCATCAATAGGGATGAAATTTTCACCTTTCATGAGGGGCTGGGTAGTCATTTCATCCCCTTTGTGTCAGAACACAAGACATAGGGGCCAAGTTGCTTTTCCATCTTCTATTTCCCTAAGTTTACTAAAAAAAGAAAGCCCACACCAACTCACCTCTACTGCCTCTAGAAACCACCCACTCCCACCCCACTCCCACCCCACCCCACCCCACCACCACCACCACCACCACCACCACCACCAACTCCTAACCCCATTCCCTACCCTGTACCCCTTCCTAGCCACCTCCATCCACAAGAAACCCCACCTCCCGCCCCCCTCTTCCTAGCCACCCCCATCTCTGCGCCCCTTGCATGATGTATTTACAGTGCCATGGGTCTTTGTAATTTCTTCCAGGATGCAAAGACGATAGGGAAAGCTTATACTCTTCAAAAAAGGAGTGAAATTCTTTGAAGTTCAATAGAATCACTAAGCAATTTTCTTTCAAAACTTACAATCACAAGCTTCATAGCTAGGCCTTTTATAGGCAAATAAAATCATAACATCATAGTTTCTACCTTGCAATGCTCACTTTAGCAAGAACTTAAGAAAGAAGAAAAATAAAAATAAATGAAAGATAATTCTCACTTATTAGTCTCTCCTTTATACTTTTCTTGTTGATACTCCACTCAACTTTAATGGCTTCCACTTTGCTTTAATAGTTCTTAAAAACTACTTTCTCGTTGACCAAGAAAAGCTTTCAATAATGAAGAGAAGACTCTAGAATGAACGAGCAATTTGGTTCCAACGGTCTCTATTGATTGGGACTCTTCACCTAGGTTAGGCTCAAGAGTCCAGACCATCTAATTGAAATTTGAAACTGAAGTGATTAATTTGACCTGTTTAACTATAGGTTAGGATAGGGGTGTCAAAACCTAGCCCAAACCTATAAAACTAATCGAAATCGATCGATAAAATCTGAACCGAACCAAACTAATCCTTATTGGATTGGTTTTGGAATGAGGTATGTTGGGACCGGATGAAAACCGATCCAAACCGAACTGACCAATAACCAAACCGAATGAAACCGATAAAAAAATAAATGATTATGAGATTATAAATTGGTGAATTGACTATCCATTTTTTACAATATTAGTGAGAAAAATTTTTATTGTAAAGGGAATTGTTATAAATGATTGAATATTATGTTCTAAATAGATATTTGTAAATTGTAATAATGCTTCCATTGATTTCCTTGTTCACTATACAAAACTAGTTGGATAGTTAAATGAGTGATTGGATAATAGGGTTCATTTTGTGATTTCAATATTTATTATCTTCTTAGTAATTTGTTATCCATTGGTTTCAATATTAGTTATCTTTCTCATAATTTTTTTTTTTTTGTCAAATTTTATCACTATAAGTTATGAATATAAGATTTCATTATGGTTCAAGTCCAATAATAAATAGATCTAAACCGATATTAACTAGATATTGAAAAATTGAAATAAATAGAAACCAAACTGGACCGAGACCGAAACCGGCTGAAAACCAAAGTTTCTTAAAAGATTGGTTTTTGTCTCCCTCATTCCTACACTGAAACTGATTCAACCCAATCGAAACCGAACCGAACCGACCGATTGACACCCCTAGGTTAGGATTTGTGTCAGGTTACAGCCCTAGGAAGGGGTTAGACATCTCGGTCCATCAGGTAAAATCAGACTTCAACCCTAAGCCGTTACATTTGTTATTGAATGATCCATCTAAGTTTGTGTATATACATGCATCAATATCACATATGCATTGAAAGGAAAACATTACCAAATATAAGGTAAAAGTTCAAATCCAAGTACTTGTATCTAATTGTTCTATGTTAGTAAACTGAATGTAAAGAAAATATATGATTTCATACAGAACATGCATGTAAACCTTAAGATCTAGCATTCGACATGTTAGATATAGATATAGGGAGAGGGATTGAAATGGACATACTCATATCCAACATTTCTGAAGGGTTAGTATACAGAACGTAAAGCAAAAATAATGTATAATTGAGAAATCAAGACAAAAACTAATTTAGCATTCATCTCATAAAACCTGGTAATACGATATTATGGACATGAGGATGGGGATTATGGATTATTACCATCAGATACACGCTCTACAACAAAGTTGAAAATTATTGAATTAAAAGGAAATTCTAAAGATGCAAGTATGTTGTAAAAAGGGGGTTAAACACGAGAAAACCATCGGTAGAAATTAAGATAGAAATAAAAAAAATCATGAAAAATTAACTTAAATAGAAAACAATGAGGTAAAAATTTTTGAAAGAGATAAGTTTTGTAAAAATTGAAGGAAAATTCCTTTAGCATGTCTGCAATATGAGATTCCATTGAACGAGAATCTCAGCTTTTGCACGGAACAACAAGGGAATAAATAATATAAAAATAGTAAAATAAATCTAAAAATTATACAAATTTCATAGTAAATATATCATGACTTAATCTATAACTTTTAAGAAGGAACATCTATAAAAAAATCCTTATGAAAAATCATGCAACTGATTGCACTTCATTGTTGCCCTACTGAGGACAATAGTGAGTTATGCTTAGTAAAAATACGATAACAAGGAGCATAAAAACTTCAACTGCAAAACTGTAAAAATGAAAGAGAAGAAGACTTAACCCCTATAACTTCTGTGAACGGTTTTTTGTGGTTAGAATGGTGCAGGCATAGGTGTTGTTAATATAAGCTCAAACTGCTACAAAGTACTACACAACAGCTCCTTATGATTCCAGTGTGCGAATCTCAGGGCTTGGACTATGGCAGGATTTTTATGTCGTGTATAATTATTTGTGTGGGATCCCCAAAACATAGGAGGGGTCATGTATTTATAGTTTGGAGACCTCTTGGCCAACTAAGGCAAATGATGAATACTTCCAAATAAGGTATGATCTCGTTCCTCCTTGATGATAGATCTTGGGTCTATCTATATCTGGGAAGTATATATTCCTCAAAGTCTTCTACGTGTCCTAGAGGTCTTAGTGTGTGTCTAAGTGTATGTCCTAGTTGGCAAGTACAAGATTAGAAAAAGATATGGCCAAAAATTCATCAAATCCCTACAATTTCACAGAACTCGGCACAAAACACTCTTTGACCGACATAATTATCAATTAATCAACGTCAACCTGAATGCAAATAGTGTATACCAGAGTGCATCTGGCATCGACTTGAGTCAGTACAACTCTGACTCAAGTGGACTCAGTGGGTGTGGTCCAATTGGTTTTTGGCTCAATTTAAGACCAATCTATGGTTTTTTGGGTGGTCTTGATCAATTCTAAATATGTCAAAACCAGTTTCTAATTTTGAAATTTTTTTACTCAATTAATTAACTATCCTATGCCAGCATGGAAGTATGAATATATTGCCCAAGTTTGAGAGAGTATTTCAGCTAGGGGTGTCAATTCATAGCCCGCATCGGTAGGCCCGACACATTTATGGCCCGACACATTTATGGCCCGACACATTTATGGCCCAACCTAGACTAGCTCAATTAATAAACGTGTGCTTGAGCCCGACACGTTAATTAAACGGGTGATCACGGTGCAGGTAGCTAGCCCGTCGGGTGCCTGACCGAACCGACAAGTTTATACGCCTAGTTTGAATCGACTCGTTGTAACCCGACCCAGTCCGACCCCTTTACTACTACGTAAAATTCCTATTTTGTCATCAGTAGTAAGAAATTAATTAAACTTTCTTATCCTTTGCTTTGTAATAGGATTTGATTTAATTAACCTTTGTTTCGTAAGTTGTAATGGTCATAATCTCTTCTTTTAAAAAAAAAAAAAACAACCATAATCTCATATCACTTCTCTTCTTAATAAAGATTTATGCCACATATTCTCGGCCTTCAACCCACTTAAGAAAATAAATTTAGGGTAGGCACATTTAAAGTCTATTTAAAACCCGTTTAGACTTAAATAGGTCCGTGGCCCGGTTAAGACCCAGTTAAGTCCATTTAAGCAAGCCCGATTAAAGCCCGATACCAATTGCCCCAATTATAAACCGTGCCATGCCACCAAAACTAGGCCCACTTACTTAAACAGGCATTCACGGTGCAAGGCTTCCCAGTGGTCAAGCCCGACTAGGCCGGACCGAGACCGGCCCAGCCCATCCAGTTGACACCCCTAATTTCAGCCATAAATACATGATCACTGTATGTCTCAGGGATTTTCCAACTATCATTGTTTAGTCCTTTCAGGGGTGTCAAAATGCAGTGTCTGCAATGACTGATATCAATATTGCCTCGTGGGAGCTTCCCACATTTGGATTCCAAGGATCAACTAATATCCAACTTAATTTGCATAAGCCAATTTATGAACTTATATGTGTTAGATCCTATTAGTTGGGTTCATTGTGGAATAAACAGTATATCAAGTAGAATAATAATAATACATTACGCTTTGCACTTTCATTCACCATAATAAGTTTTTCGTAATTTACATTTTTATTTTATTGTTCTTTAAATTCAATAGCTTCAAATTGGAAATGACCTCATCCCATAACTTGGATGCAAGTTGCTTAAGGTTGTCCCATGTTTATTCTTTGGGTTTTATTAACAACTGTTCTATTAAGTTTTTAACATTTGTGCAAACTTAATTAATACTGCTTTGCTTATGGAATTTTTTTTTTTATTATTATTAATCATGATTCAAAAGCAAATCATGGCGGAGAAATTCTAAATACCATATGATGGAATGTGCTTCATAACTTAATTGTTCATGTATTTAGATGATATATTCAAAACTAAAGCATGTTTCTCTTAGGAGTATGAACCTAAGGAAGTTATAAATTTGAAATTTAGCCACAATAATTTTATCAAAATTAGGTTCATCGTGACTGGAGAATTGTTGCACAAGAGATAACTAAGACTGACAAACTCCATGGCGCAAACTATCATATGTGGAGGCGCTACTACATGCGACAGCCTAAGAAGTTTTGAGGTATTGGGATAGTAGAACGAAATATATAAATTGAAGAAATGTTAAACGGATTGAAACAATCTTCTAAGCAATGGTATTTAAAATTCCATAGCATTGGTCTCAAACTCGGGTATATATCTAATAAATTAGATAATTGTGTTTTTCATAAAGATTAGGGGTAGGGTTTACAATATTATCCCTATATGTGGATGATATACTTATGTTAAGTTTGTCTCGAATTCTTGACCCGCTTTGAAGATTGACCCGATCCGACATATTTTGGTGGCGACCCGAATGGAAAATTTTCTGAGATCTGTGATGGAAGCAGAGGGCTTGGGCCGGATCGACTGCGACCCGATGGGTCGAACCGCTATTTGGAGTATATATATAATGTACTGTTGCTTGTTGAGAGTCATTGTATTCTAGGGTTTTCACGAAGCTAGGGTTTCAGGGCGAGTTCTTCCTCGCTGCTGCTAGGGTGTAATCTTTCTTCTGCATAGTGAATCATCTTCTTCTTCGCCCGAGGACGTAGCACACCACCCTGGTGTGTGAACCTCGTTAAATCTCTGTGCCGTACGGATCTATTATCTGTCTCTTTATTCGTGTTTCTTAGTGTTTGATCTAACAAACTGGTATCAGAGCTCTTGGTTACTTCGATCCATGGCTTCAATGAAATACGATATTGATAGGTTTGACGGCAACATCAGTTTCAGTTTATGGCAAGTTCAAATGATGGCTGTTCTCACGCAGCAGGGTTTGAAGAAAACCCTATTTGGGAAGGCGAAGAAACCTGCAACTATGTCCGATGATGATTGGAGCGATTTGGATGATAAAGCCCTTTCAGCTATTCAGTTGTGTCTTTCGAATGATGTTCTACAGGAAGTTCTCTCAGAGAAAACGGCTGCAGAGTTATGGGTGAAGTTAGAGAACCTCTACCTCACCAAATCCCTCACCAATAGGTTGAGATTGAAGCAACAACTGTATACCCTTCATATGGGCGAAGGTACTTCTATTAAATCCCATATATCTGAGTTCAATTCTATTGTTACTAATTTGAAAAGGATAGATGTTAAAATAGACGATGAAGATTTGACCCTATTATTGTTATGTTCTCTGCCTCCATCTTATAAGCACTTTAGGGATACCATGATTTATGGTAGAGAGACAATCTCTATTGAGGATGTTAAAACGAATCTGCAAAGCAAGCAGAAGATTGATGATCAGTTGACAACTACCAATAAATCTGATGGTGTTGGTTTGGTAGCTAGAGGGAGAACGAATGAAAGGGGTTCATATGGTGATAAAAAGAAGGCTAGATCAAAATCTAAGCACAAGAATTTAACTTGCAATTACTGTAAGAAAAAGGGGCATATTAAATCTGAATGCTATAAGCTTTTAAATAAGTAGAAGGCAGGTGGTGGTGCTCAAAATCAACAGAAAAGAGATGATTCTGCAGAAGCCAGTATTGCTGAAGATGAGAGTGAGTCTGATATGCTTTTGGTGACTGATGATAAAGTTAGATCACAGGATGAATGGATTCTTGACTCTGGTTGTTCCTACCATATGTGTCCCAATCGTGAATGGTTCTCCACATACGAATCAGTTCGAGGTGGAGTTGTGTTGATGGGAAATAATGCTTCTTGTAAGACTATTGGAACGGGAACGATCAATATCAAGATGTATGATGGCATTATCAGAACCTTGTCCAATGTCAGGCATGTCCCTGATTTGAAGAAGAATCTCATCAGTTTAGGCACTCTTGATTCAAATGGGTGCAAGTATACAGCTGAAGGTGGAGTCATGAAGGTCAGCAAGGGAGTTCTCTTATTGATGAAAGGAATCAAGGTTGGCAGTTTGTATGTGTTGCAGGGTACTACAGTCACTGGGTCTGTTGCAGCAGCTTCATCATCTATGTCTGAATCAGATGTCACAAATTTATGGCACATGAGGTTAGGCCATATGAGTGAAAGAGCGATGGCATCATTAAGTAAAAGGGGCTTGTTGTGTGGTCAGAGTACAGGAGCAATGGAGTTCTGTGAGCATTGTGTGTTTGAGAAGCAGAAAAGATTTAGTTTCAGTACTGCTATTCACAGGACCAAGGGAACTTTGGACTACATTCATTCAGACCTATGGGGGCCCTCCAGGGTTGCCTCAAAGGGGGCTGGTGCAAGATACTTGCTTACTTTCATTGACGATTTCTCTAGGAAAGTTTGGGTCTATTTCTTGAAGCACAAAAATGAAGTATTTGTCACTTTCAAACAGTGGAAGAATTTGCTTGAGAAGCAGACCGGGAAACAAATTAAAAGGTTGAGAACTGATAATGGCCTAGAGTTTTGTGAAGGTGACTTTAATGAGTTCTGCAAAAATGAAGGTATTGCAAGACACCATACAGTCGTTAAAACACCCCAGCAGAATGGAGTGGCGGAGCGTATGAATAGAACCTTGTTAGAAAAGGCAAGGTGTATGTTATCAAATGCAGGATTAGGCAAGGAGTTCTGGGCAGAAGCAATTAACACAGCAACCTTGTTGGTGAATCGATCTCCTTGCATAGCTATTGAGTGCAAGACTCCAGAAGAAGTTTGGTCAGGTAAACCTGCAGACTACTCAAATTTAAAAGTATTTGGATGTCCTGCTTATGCACATGTAAATGAAGGGAAGTTGGAACCTAGGGCTAAGAAATGCATTTTTCTTGGGTATGGATCTGGAGTGAAAGGATACAGGTTGTGGTGTTCTGATCCAAAGTCTCCAAAATTTCTTATTAGCAGAGATGTTACTTTTGATGAATCTGCTATGTTGCATCCTAGGAAAGAAGTCCCTATTCATTGTGATGAAGGTCAAGAAAAATCTAGAGAGAAGGTGGAGTTTGAAATTGGTGGTTCATCTTCAAACAAAGCACAATCTACTTTAGTCCAGTTGCCTACTTTTACTGAAGGAGATGATGCTCAAGAGAATCAAGAAGAAGAGTGGTACAGCATTGCCAAGGATAGATCAAGGAGGAATATTAGACAATCACAAAAGTATGGGCATGCTGAATTTGTTGCTTATGCATTGTCTGTTGCAGATACAATTGAAAATAGTGAGCCTGCAACATATTCTGAAGCTGTTGCTTCAATTGATTCTACAAAATGGTTGATTGCCATGAATGAGGAGATGGAATCTCTTCATAAAAATCAGACTTGGGAGCTTGTGAAGCCGAGAACAGGGAAGAAAATTATTGGTTGCAAATGGGTTTTCAAGAAGAAGGAATCTGCCTCAGGTGTTGAAGATGCTAGGTACAAGGCACGTTTGGTTGCAAAGGGCTACAGTCAGGTACAAGGAATTGATTTTAATGATGTTTTCTCACCTGTTGTTAAGCATAGTTCTATTCGTGTCCTACTTGCTTTAGTTGCTATGCATGATTTGGAGTTGGAGCAACTTGATGTGAAAACAGCATTCTTGCATGGTGAACTAGAAGAACAGATTTATATGCATCAACCTGAAGGTTTTGTTATTGAAGATAAGGAGGACCATGTATGCTTGTTGAAGAAGTCCCTATATGGTTTAAAACAGTCTCCTAGACAGTGGTATAAAAGGTTTGATTCAGTTATGGCTAGTTTTGGATACTCCAGGTGTCAATATGACTGTTGTGTTTATTTCAGAAACCTCTCTGATGGGTCATTCATATATTTGTTGCTTTATGTTGATGATATGTTGATTGCAGCAAAAGATAGGAATGAGGTCAATAGGTTGAAGGAACAATTAAGTTCTGAATTTGAGATGAAAGATTTGGGGGCAGCAAGGAAGATCCTTGGTATGGAGATCAAGAGGGATAGAAAAGCAGGGAAGCTGTGGCTATCTCAACAAAAATACACTGAGAAGGTATTGAATCGTTTTGGCATGAAAGATGCCAAACCTGTAACTACTCCTCTTGCATCTCATTTTAGACTTTCAACTGCTCTATCACCTAAGACAGATGAAGAGGTGGAGTACATGTCACGTGTTCCATACTCTAGTGCAGTTGGCTCCGTTATGTATGCTATGGTTTGCACTCGTCCTGACATTTCACAAGCTGTCAGTGTGGTGAGCAGATATTTGTCATGTCCAGGTAAAGCTCATTGAGAAGCAGTGAAGTGGATACTTAGGTACTTGAAAGGGACCTCTGGTGTGTGTTTGGAGTTTGGGAGAAATGGTGATAGTTTATCTGGTTATGTTGATTCAGATTATGCAGGTGATCTTGACAAGAGAAGGTCACTCACAGGCTATGTATTTACTCTTGGAGGAAGTACGGTTAGTTGGAAAGCTACTTTACAAGCTACAGTCGCATTATCTACCACTGAAGCAGAGTATATGGCAGTGACTGAGGCAATTAAAGAAGCTATTTGGCTTAGAGGTTTGTTGGGAGAACTCAGCATGGATCATGGGGTGACTGTTGTCCATTGTGGTAGCCAGAGTGCTATTCACTTGACTAAAGATTCAATGTATCATGAGAGGACAAAGCACATTGATGTTCGGTATCATTTCATAAAAGAGATAATTGCTCAAGGTAATATCCAAGTGTTGAAGATTGGTACTGAAGACAATCCAGCTGATATGTTGACTAAGCCTTTATGTATTGGTAAGTTCGAGCATTGCTTGAACTTACTTAGTGTTTGTCATGTTTGAGTTCAGCCCTTTGGAGGGCTATTGGAGAAGATGAAGATATTAGCTATTTGTTGGAGGAGAATTCAAGGCAAGGTGGAGATCTGTTAAGTTTGTCTCGAATTCTTGACCCGTTTTGAAGATTGACCCGATCCGACATATTTTGGTGGCGACCCGAATGGAAATTTTTCTGAGATTTATGATGGAAGTAGAGGGCTTGGGCCGATACTTGTATCTCGTATGGGGGTGCGGGGGCGTAGCCCCCGCGGTATGGTTCGACCGGATCGACTGCGACCCGATGGGTCGAACTGCTATTTGGAATATATATATAATGTATTGTTGCTTGTTGAGAGTCATTGTATTCTAGGGTTTTCACGAAGCTAGGGTTTCAGGACGAGTTCTTCCTCGCCGCTGCTAGGGTGTAATCTTTCTTCTGCATAGTGAATCATCTTCTTCTTCGCCCGAGGATGTAGCACACCACCCTGGTGTGTGAACCTCGTTAAATCTCTGTGCCGTACGGATCTATTATCTCTCTTTATTCGTGTTTCTTGGTGTTTGATCTAACATGAGACTATTCCAATCTCTACCCATGAATCCTTTCCCAAAGCTCTTCGTGTTCCTCATTAAGTCTTCTCATTAGGCAACTAACTAATTAAATGTTGGTTCAGAAGCCAAGCAAACTACATAGCTTTTAGCCTTTTACCTTTTTTTTCCTTTTTCTTTTTTCTTTTTAGGAGGTTCGCCTTTCTTTCATAATAGTGAAAAAGCTCCATTTCTGGTTGTGACCCAGTTCTGTAATGTGAAAAAGAAACAGAAATCCATAGAAATAATGGAAATGGAAATGGAAATGGAAATGGAAAATACAGTTTTAAAATTTCAGAGCTTCTTGTCCATGAATTGTATTTTGGAAGATGTAGTTCTAAGGCTTTAATTTCTCTTTGCCTCTGGGAAGATCCATCCTTTGGGGGAAAAAAGCTAACAACAGCAAGTAACAGAACAGAAGATAAGGGAGGGTGCCCGGATACTCTAGTGCGCCAGTCCCTCTAGCGTGCATTGGATGGCTGCAGCACGAGGGCTTGCCGCATGCACCCCAAAGTGCCTCCGAGGGAAGGCAAATTGGATCTGGTGGTGGTAAAAAAAAAAAAAAAAAA
>NW_024868966.1:37025-46462 GCF_013358625.1 Macadamia integrifolia
TCCCACTCTGGGAGATGATTTGCAGTAACCCATTACTCATCAAGGCAGAGATTCATGAATGGAGCTATGGAGAAGAGCTTGAAAGGGTACTATTGCACTTGATCAACATGATCATCATTGAAGAGAGCAGCAAGGGTCAGTTTATTTCTGGGGATTGCAAGTTTGAGACTATTCCAATCTCTACCCATGAATCCTTTCCCAAAGCTCTTCGTGTTCCTCATTAAGTCTTCTCATTAGGCAACTAACTAATTAAATGTTGGTTCAGAAGCCAAGCAAACTACATAGCTTTTAGCCTTTTACCTTTTTTTCCTTTTTCTTTTTTCTTTTTTCTTTTTTGGAGGTTCGCCTTTCTTTCATAATATGAAAAATCTCCATTTCTGGTTGTGACCCAGTTCTGTAATGTGAAAAAGAAACAGAAATCCATTGAAATAATGGAAATGGAAATGGAAAATACTGTTTTAAAATTTCAGAGCTTCTTGTCCATGAATTGTATTTTGGAAGATGTAGTTCTGAGGCTTTAATTTCTCTTTGCCTCTGGGAAGATCCATCCTTTGGGGGAAAAAAGCTAACAAAAGCAAGTAACAGAACAGAAGAAAAGGGAGGGATACCCGGATCCTCTCAAGGGAAAGCCAACAACAGCAAGTAACAGAACAGAAGATAAGGGAGGGTGCCCGGATCCTCTAGTGCGCCAGTCCCTCTAGCATGCATTGGATGGCTGCAGCACGAGGGCTTGCCGCATGCACCCCAAAGTGCCTCCCAGCGGCGTTGGAGGGAAGGCAAAGTGGATCTAGTGGTAGTAAAAAAAAAAAAAAGTGAAAATTACGTGATTATCTACTTTTGGGTTTCTTTTAACAAAATTACCTGCAAAAGGTTTTGATTAACAAAAATATCCAAAATCAAGTTTGTGTAAAACTACTTCTCAAAGTTTCAGTTAACAAAAATATCCAAAATCAAGTTTAAGATTACAAAACTACCCAAAATAGTGATTTTTCATCTTTCACATATAATCATGTATTTTTTTTTATTATTGAAACTTTGAGTCGGTAGTTTTGTAAATCCCAACTCAATTTTGGGTATTTTTGTTAACTTAAACTTTAAGTGGGTAATTTTGTAAAGGGAAAACTAATTTTAAGTATTTTTGTTAACTGAAACTTTTGGTGGGTAATTTTGTAAAAGGAAACACAGAAGTGGGTAATCATGTAATTTTCTCTTTTTTCATGAAAAGTTATGCAAGAGTAGTAAAGCATAACTATATTATGGTGTTAAATGTTTTGCCTTGGTTTGATTTGGTTTAGAGTGTTGCAGGTAGAGGTGGCAATCCTAAGTCCGCACTGATTAGATTGATTTTTAATACTAGCTTAGCTTGCACTGATTATTAAATGTGTCAAGCTCAGGGTTGGCCCATTTATAAATCGGTAATACACGATGCAAGGGGTTAATATGTTTATCTTGATTTTTTATATATATATATATATATATTATAATAGATGGTGATATTTTTTTATCAATTGTTGAATGTAATTAAGTATAATATCTTTCCTAAATTGTTGATGATTTAATAAAAATATATTAAAATATTTTAAATAAAAGATAATTAAATACCGTTTAAAGCTCGTTTAAGGTTTTATTGGTACATTACCTTGTTTAAGATCCAATTAGGAGAATGACCAGTTAAAACCTGGAATATGACCGAGCCCGACATGAGACCGATCGAGATCAACTCACTCCTTAAATAGGTAGGTCACGATCTAAGGGTAGAGGCCCACCAAGCCTACCTAGGCTCAATCGAATTGGCCTGGATCGACCGATTAACACCCCTAGTCCCCTACTTGCAGGTATAAACCAAATTTGAATAATTTATGAAATAGTTTCCCTTCTTGTGGTTTTTTGCCAATGGTTTGTAAACGATTTTTTTTGGGTTTAAACTCCTCTCTTGATTGATATTTGCATATCTATTCTAAATTTCAAGCCCCTTCAATTAACACCCCTACTTGCAGAGATAAACCAAAATTTAATCATTTATAAAGCAGTTTCCCTCGTTCTGGTTTCTTGCCAATGGTTCGTAAATGATTTTTTTTGGGTTTAAATTCCTCTCTTGATTGATATTTGCATATCTATTATAAATTTTAGGTGCACTTATCAAGATGTGGTGATGATGCAAATGGTCTAGTCGGGTTAAATATAATCTTGCACATGGTTCAAACTCGATGTTGAAATGGTTTAAAATTTAAAATTGAATCGAGCCATTTATTAAATGGTTGGATTTTTCAAATTAAAATTGAATCATTTTTATTGAATTGATAGTTTTGATTTAAATGACTCATTTAAATTTCGATAAATGAATTTGATTAACATTATTTTGGAACTCTATGCCACAAGAAATTAAATATAAAGTTATTTTTTGGGGTGGGACGATGAGGGAAGGGGGACTTGGATCCTCTGTGGCACAACAAGGCGTCTAGCACATATTTGACATCAAGAAATGCCTTAGGTTGCGTGTGACCGTCTTGGATTCTGTGCTTGAAAGCTCTTGATCGTTGAATGCGCCAAATACCTTGTTGCGCCACAAAGGAATTCAGTCCAAGGGGATCAGTCCGAGGGGAGGGGGTATTAATGTTACCATGAACACATAGATCATAGATGGATGTGGATTTATTCTTTATATATATATATATATATATTTTTTTTTTTTTGGAAGCGAATGAGAGGGGTGCTCAAAGGCGTAATTGCTTACAACCATTTTTGTAAAATTCTCAATAAAGTGACTAGTGCCTATCTCGTTCCTAACTCGGAGAATTTCGAAGTCCACATACATTTCATTTCTCAAGTTCCAAAGAAGGCATAGGAAAGGCTACCTACCAAAAAAAAAAAAGGTAATTTGCAATGCCACCCCCTGGAGAATGCCAATATTATACGGACATGCCCTCTCTTTCACCAAATTAGATTCGGATTCCCTGCCGTCAGTCAATGTTACAAAATATACCAAGAATGCTGACATTAGCAGGTCATTTTTTTTTTCTAAATACCATTTTACCCTTAAAAATAAAGGAGCATCAAAATTGCCCTTAATATGGTGCACGTGATCCCATTGCAGCTGACATCGCCACTGCCGCCAGACGTAGTTCCTTCAGTAGATGCCCCCACTCCGGTTTTGCTAATTCACCACTTCCGAATTTGGTAGGGCTTTCTAGCCGGGATCTCACGCAACTCTCATCCCCCAGTGGCGAAATTGATAAGAATTCATCCCAGTCCGAGCTTGAATCGCTATATGAGACAATGGGTAGCCTTGGCTTATTAAGCAAATACATAGCTTCTCGTCTCTCTGACGTTGCCAAACTCTGTGAAGAAGCTCCTGTAGCTCTAAAGCGTGCCCCCAACCCAGCCAAGCTCGTCTTGGACTGCATTGGCCAGTTTTATCTCCAAGGTAGCAAGGCGTACACCAAGGATTCTCCAATGGTTCCCGCCCGGGAAGCCTTGGTGCTCATGTTGGAATTCTTTCTCCTCGCAGAATGCGTTGATCAAAATGGGACTGAATCCCTTAGTCAAGGAAGAAGCTGAGGTCGCAGGGCTGATCAGTGAAGGAGGCGTCTCCAAGGCCCAAAACATGGATTCTAGGGGGCTGCTTCTCTTTATCGGTTGCTATGGCATCCCATCAGTATTTGGATACCAAGATCTCAGTGATCTTATTCGGTTGAGTAGTCCAAGGGAGATTGCTGATAATCTTAGATGGTCCCGTTTCCTCCTTGACAGAGTCCCAAATATCATTCAAGAAATGAAGAACAGAATGCATGTCGAAGCTATTGATGTTGCTTGTACATTTTGGGTTGAGGAAAAATTCTCTCAAAATATTCTTTTCATTTTTACGTGAATCTAAAGAAATCTGGAAAAGAACAAGGAGAGAAGCACAAGGTTCTCCCGTACCAGCACTGAAAGAAGCTAATGAAAGGCAACTTACTGGCCTGAAATCCTTAGTTAAGCGTTTGGATGATCACCAGATTGATCCTATGAAGATTCTTGCAGGATGGCATGTCAATGACAAAATAACCAACATGGAGAAAGAAATTGTAGTTATAGAAAAGAAAGTAGAAGAAAATGCTAATTTGAAAAGAAAAGTTGGTGAAATTGAGTCCTTAGAAAAGATGAAAACCCAAGAAGTGAAATGTCCTTGGCCTACCACCAGTGTTTTGTCTCAGGAACTCCTTGCAATCTTGATAACTTGTAACAAAGTGACGACCTAAGATGAAAAATGGAGGGAAAAAAAAAAACATTACCAAACCTTCTCACCGGCGACCTAGGATGGCAACGATAGGAAGTGCACCACTCAGTAGCTTAGATAGTCTGGATCTCGTCGGACTCACAGGTTGCAGGTAGGGAAAGAAGGAACGAAGGAGAGAGAGTGATAAAAGAGATTAGGGTGAATAGAGGGGTATTTTTGGTATAATATAATAAGGGTGTTTTACTCATAAGGGCTAAAGTGTCATTTCACAACATCAATTAACAAAGACTGACGACAGGGGTCCGAGTCTAATTTGGTGAAAGAGAGTGGGTATCCCTCTAATATTGGCATTCTCTAGGGGGTGGCATTGTAAATTACCCCCCCTCCCCAAAAAAAAAAGACAGCATAAAAAGCGAAAAAATTCCTCTGTCGTGGGTGCGCCCATGCGATGAGTATCCAATGGGCAGCATGACATCAAGACGTGTGCCGATGTCATCTCGGCCATCCAATGCTCGCCGCATGGCCGCACCCACGGCAGAGGATGAAAGTCCCATAAAAAGGGGTTGGATAATGAGTTTTGAAGTACACAATTTCACTATTTAGTAAATTCTAATGACATTTTAATAATTTTATACACTTTGAGTTCACTCTTGAGGCATTTTCTATAGTACTACTGGGATTGAAACTTATTATTAAGGTGTATCTGTTTCATCAAAATGAAAAGATAAAAAATAAAATAAAATCAATGAGATTGGTGTAGGGTTTTCTATTACGTCGACTTATTCATAATTACCCTACGCTATAAGTCTAAATATTGTAACTCATGAAGTCACGAAGGAAAAACAATCGTAGATCTCTAGCCACTTGAAAATACTTATGAAACAAGGGGAGTTAACATCCAAACTTATAACTACTCTTTCGTGTCATGGATAGAAAAACTTATAACTAGACTCATAGTGGTATAAAAACACACTCAGTCAAGGTTCTAAAACTCTGAAATGGTCACGGATCAGTCAAGACCGATACCATTTGGGGGTGTTTGGTTCGGTAAATCTTTGGGATGACATTCTTTAGAATGATAATTCTTAATTTTTGGAGTTGTTTGGTTCCACTAGGATGACCCTCATAAGTGAGCACCATACTTCACATGAATGACCATATTACAAAGGATGTATTCCAAATCTGAGTTTACCTCAATACTTAAACTCAGATTTGAGCAACATTTTTACCACCTAATATAAAAGGAGAAAGCAGAAAGAAGTTCTCTACGGAAGTCAATATCTCAACCCGCGAGAAACATGTACTAGCCTCAAGGCAACCAAACGATTTTTCAGAAAGAAACATAATTCAGAAAAATGTCTATCAAAAGATTGACATTCATATCCAATACATAAACCATTTGATTTACCGAACCAAACACGCCCTTTAGATACCATCACTGGATCACTTTAATATAGTAAAGACCAACTCTAACTTCAAGTAATAGAACCTAGACCTTCTTCACCATTGGATTGGTATAGGTATGTGATCATGATACGATCCAACGGTTGGGAGCAGCTTGGGCATGACCTTGTGGACTGTGGTCACTGAAAGAGATGTACACAGTTGTTGGTGGTCTTGAATCCAGATTCTGATCGAGATCCAAACTCCTACCATGAATTGGAGTTCATGGTAGAGAGAGAACCAGAAAAAGATAATGGAAAAAGGCTAATAAGAGAGGGAGATTCACTTTAAAGTCTCAACTGTTTGGGTAATATTCCATGGAATCTAACTTCGAAACCTTCACTTTTTCCCTCTCTCCCTCTCCCCCTAGAAGTTGGACTCTTTAACCCTTTATAAATACCCTGTGTCTGCCATCTTCGACTTCAAATTGTTTACAAGATAATATTTTGGAATTTCATCCTGTAATCAGTTTTCGATCTTCAAAATGGCCGGAATTGTGTTGGTTTTCGACTTTGATAAGACGATTATCGACTGCGATAGCGATAATTGGGTGGTCGACGAATTGGGTTTTACCCAGTTGTTCAATGAGCTTTTGCCTACAATGCCTTGGAACTCTCTCATGGTTAGTTTCAGTTTTTCCTTCTCTCTCATGGGTTTTCTTTTTCTGGGTTTTGCTGTTTGGATTGGGATTAATTGCTTCTTGGGTTGATTAAATTTGCAGGATAGGATGATGAGAGAGCTTCACTCTCACGGGATTACAATTGAACAGATCGAGGAGTGTTTGAAAAGGGCTCCTTTGCATCCCCGGATCATTACCGCCATTAAATCAGCCCATGCTCTTGGGTAAGTTATCTTTCCCAGAAGAATTTTATGCCCTTTTTTGTTTCTGGTAAAAGGAATTACTATGTCTACAACATTGTAAATAATATAGTCGATCCGCCACTAATGGATTTGTTCGAATCTCAGGTGTGAGTTGAGGATTCTGAGCGATGCGAATCGATTCTTTATTGAAACAATACTGAAACATCATGGGTTGATGGATTACTTCTCTGAGATTAACACGAACCCAAGTTTCGTTGATGAAGAAGGGAGGCTTAGGATCACCCCTTACCATGATTTCACCTCCTCTCCTCATTGCTGCAATAACGACTGTCCTCCTAACATGTGCAAGGTAATTGATTTCATCACACTATGTTTCAAAAACCATTCTTATCAGTGTTGATGATCAAGAAATTCTAATTTCCTTGTCCGGTTTTTAATAAATAGGGTCTGGTGATTGAGAGGATACATACATTTGCAGAAGGGAAGAAAAGATTCATCTATCTGGGAGATGGAAAGGGTGATTACTGTCCAAGTCTGAAGCTTAATGAAGGAGACAGAGTGATGCCTAGGAAGAACTTCCCACTCTGGGAGATGATTTGCAGTAACCCATTACTCATCAAGGCAGAGATTCATGAATGGAGCTATGGAGAAGAGCTTGAAAGGGTACTATTGCACTTGACCAACATGATCATCATTGAAGAGAGCAGCAAGGGTCAGTTTATTTCTGGGGATTGCAAGTTTGAGATGTTAAGTTTGTCTCGAATTCTTGACCCGTTTTGAAGATTGACCTGATCCGACATATTTTGGTGGCGACCCGAATGGGAATTTTTCTGAGATCTGTGATGGAAGCAGAGGGCTTGGGCCGACTGCGACCCGATGGGTCGAACCGCTATTTGGAATATATATATAATGTACTGTTGCTTGTTGAGAGTCATTGTATTCTAGGGTTTTCACGAAGCTAGGGTTTCAGGGCGAGTTCTTCCTCGCCGCTGCTAGGGTGTAATCCTTCTTCTGCATAGTGGATCATCTTCTTCTTCGCCCGAGGACGTAGCACACCACCCTGGTGTGTGAACCTCGTTAAATCTCTGTGTCGTACGGATCTTTTATCTTTCTTTATTCGTGTTTCTTGGTGTTTGATCTAACAAACTGGTATCAGAGCTATTGGTTACTTCGATCCATGGCTTCAACGAAATACGATATTGATAGGTTTGACGGCAACATCAGTTTCAGTTTATGGCAGGTTCGAATGATGGCTGTTCTCACGCAGCAGGGTTTGAAGAAAACCCTATTTGGGAAGGCGAAGAAACCTGCAACTATGTCCGATGATGATTGGAGCGATTTGGATAATAAAGCCCTTTCAGCTATTCAGTTGTGTCTTTCGAATGATGTTCTACAGGAAGTTCTCTCAGAGAAAACGGCTGCAGAGTTATGGGTGAAGTTAGAGAACCTCTACCTCACCAAATCCCTCACCAATAGGTTGAGATTGAAGCAACAACTGTATACCCTTCATATGGGCGAAGGTACTTCTATTAAATCCCATATATCTGAGTTCAATTCTATTGTTACTGATTTGAAAAGGATAGATGTTAAAATAGACGATGAAGATTTGGCCCTATTATTGTTATGTTCTCTGCCTCCATCTTATAAGCACTTTAGGGATACCATGATTTATGGTAGAGAGACAATCTCTATTGAGGATGTCAAAACCAATCTGCAAAGCAAGCAGAAGATTGATGATGAATTGACAACTACCAATAAATCTGATGGTGTTGGTTTGGTAGCTAGAGGGAGAACGAATGAAAGGGGTTCATATGGTGACAAAAAGAAGGCTAGATCAAAATCTAAGCACAAGAATTTAACCTGCAATTACTGTAAGAAAAAGGGGCATATTAAATCTGAATGCTATAAGCTTTTAAATAAGCAGAAGGCAGGTGGTGGTGCTCAAAATCAACAGAAAAGAGATGATTCTGCAGAAGCCAGTATTGCTGAAGATGAGAGTGAGTCTGATATGCTTTTGGTGACTGATGATAAAGTTAGATCACAGGATGAATGGATTCTTGACTCTAATTGTTCCTACCATATGTGTCCCAATCGTGAATGGTTCTCCACATACGAATCAGTTCGAGGTGGAGTTGTGTTGATGGGAAATAATGCTTCTTGTAAGACTATTGGAATGGGAACGATCAATATCAAGATGTATGATGGCATTGTCAGAACCTTGTCCAATGTCAGGCATGTCCCTGATTTGAAGAAGAATCTCATCAGTTTAGGCACTCTTGATTCAAATGGGTGCAAGTATACAATTGAAGGTGGAGTCATGAAGGTCAGCAAGGGAGTTCTCTTATTGATGAAAGGAATCAAGGTTGGCAGTTTGTATGTGTTGCAGGGTACTACAGTCACTGGGTCTGTTGCAGCAGCTTCATCATCTATGTCTGAATCAGATGTCACAAATTTATGGCACATGAGGTTAGGCCATATGAGTGAAAGAGCGATGGCATCATTAAGTAAAAGGGGCTTGTTGTGTGGTCAGAGTACAGGAGCAATGGAGTTCTGTGAGCATTGTGTGTTTGAGAAGCAGAAAAGATTTAGTTTCAGTACTGCTATTCACAGGACCAAGGGAACTTTGGACTACATTCATTCAGACCTATGGGGGCCCTCCAGGGTTGCCTCAAAGGGGGCTGGTGCAAGATACTTGCTTACTTTCATTGACGATTTCTCTAGGAAAGTTTGGGTCTATTTCTTGAAGCACAAAAATGACGTATTTGTCACTTTCAAACAGTGGAAGAATCTGCTTGAGAAGCAGGCCGGGAAACAAATTAAAAGGTTGAGAACTGATAATGGCCTAGAGTTTTGTGAAGGTGACTTTAATGAGTTCTGCAAAAATGAAGGTATTGCAAGACACCATACAGTCGTTAAAACACCCCAGCAGAATGGAGTGGCGGAGCGTATGAATAGA